>NC_057800.1:685874780-685884288 GCF_018294505.1 Triticum aestivum | reverse complement strand
ATGGTCGGTTTCTCCAAGTGCAGTCCCACGTGTCAGTGAAGAGGCAACCCGAAGCGCGTTCCGTTTGCGTGAGCCGTGTGCAGGACCGAACGTGTGTGGGGTGCAACACGACCGCGACAGGAGTGCTGTGAGTGTACCACATTTTTCCTTTTAAACTAGGTGCTTTGCCCCCTCAAAAAAAAATCTGTTGCTTCGCGCGATCCATCGATACTACTACTAGTAATCCGGTAATCCCGACTAAAACGGCGTGGCCGGGTCTTTTCCCGCGCGATATGCTGGGAGGTTGGCTTAGTTGGGTTTTTAAGGACGAGTAATGCTACACCTACGTAATCCCAGTTACGTAATTAACGTAATGTGAAACGTGTGAGCTGTTGATTGTAGATTGGGGGGAGGGAGGGGCCCACCACCATGAAAATCAGGGGAGGAGAGAGAGAGGCAATTTACGTTAACCCTTTCGTAGGTTCCCGTAGATGTAGAAAGATGTGTCCGATCCTGCAATATAGGCAGTCCAATCTATATCTAACGGATAGGAAGGAAACTATGACAATTTACCCGCACTCCTCTGCACATTTGCAGATAAGGCTTTCCCTCGTTCATCCTTTTCTCCCACAAGATCTTGATCTTCTGTGCAATGCACGGGCATCTTGCTAGTACTCCTACAATATGTATATTATTGTGAAAGTTCGTATACACCGGCCGAGATTAATGCAAACACGGAAGATTTTCATTACATTTTGAACTTTTATAGGACAAAAAAAATATAAAAGAAACCCGACCCTAAACCTATTCTACGGTGGCGACCGACGTCCTCCATCTGTGATCTCCATGTACGGGGGCGGGGTTCAAGACTCGTGAAGTGAAGGTGCGGTCTCCGGCGAGGAAAAGTAGAACACGGGAGACGGACCGGCCAGTTGGCACACCATGCCCTGCCGCCTCCCATGCCCTACTCATCCTCGGAGGAGTCCCCGACCTTGGCGGTGCCCGACGTTGGACGGCGACAAGTAGGACGCGTGGCTGACGGTGCTCCCGTCGTCGGCCGCCAGCGTGGCCACCGCTTCTGAGGCGACTTGAGCGAGGGCGGCGACCTCGAGCTCCATCCCCGAAGATAAGCTCTCCCACAGAGCGTTCGCGCTTGCGGTCATGGCGGATGTGGTTCCAGGTAGGAGGACGATGCGCTATGGTGTGGAGGTTAGCTGGGTGTTGCCGCTTTAAGTAGCGCATTCCGGTGAGGCCAAGCGTTCGGGTGCGTCATTAAGTCGCCGGAGTTGGTTCCGCGGGCACCGAGCCTCTTAATGACGACATACGAACGGACGACATGAATGCGGGCAGCTGGCGCCGGCTGGGAACGCACCGTGTGACGACGCAAGGGATGAGGGTTTTGGTGTGCCAGGGTAGTCAGCTACGGTCGTGGCAATGCTGGAGATGCCCTTTGCTCACATTCGATCCCCGCATGTCATTGAAAAAGCAAGACGACCCGGCATGGTCTTAGGTCCAAAGGATGCAGTTGGCTGCGCTACACCACTCCGCGAACGCGTCACGGCGCCTCGTGCATCCTCGACGAGCCGGGTGTTGGGGCGTGTTTGGATTGTGGCCAAAGTGCACCTTGCCAAAATTTTGGTCATGACCAAAAGATTGGTCTTTGTTTGGATGGTTGCCATTTTTTGGCATGCCAATGAACTCTAGCCAACTCTAGTTCATTTTTCTTGCCAATATCGGCCAAATCATGGGCAATCAATACCTCAACCAAAATTTTGGTCATGACCCAAAGATTGGTCTTTGTTTGGATGGTTGCCATTTCTTTGGCATGCCAATGAACTCTAGCCAACTCAAGTTCATTTTTCTTGCCAATGTCCGCCAAATCATGGGCAACCAATACCTCAACCAAAATTTTGGCTACCCAATGCTTTGATGGGGCAACCTTGGGCACAAACCAAATATACCATTGGTCGTGCCACAGCACTAACGCCACCCTCGGCAAACTGAAACCGACCATGTCTAGCGACGATATGAGCGTGTCGCTCACCGCGGTCGCCGTGTCCAGAGGCGGTGCTGGAGCTGCGCCCCATTGTTGGCCCCAACGACCCACATGAATGGTTGTCGGTGGCGAGGAGGTCGTGGTCCAGCTCCTCCATTGGACTAGTCTGCGCTACGTCGTCCCGACGGGTGTGCCCCACATGTCTGTTTCCCTGTTTTCCAGGCCATATTCGAGCGGCAGTGCTCTGCGTTGCGCATTAGGCCTTTCACTATGTAGGCCAAGCGAGACAACTTATTGTTTATTTGAGCCGCTCAAGTATAATCATGTCGCGTTTGCTTATTTCTCATTCCTCTCCAACCCTCTTCTCCATCGATCATGTCGCCCTCCAGTCGAGTCCATCCTCCCGCATGCCTCATTTGAACATTCCGCCGAGTATCATTCGCATGTACCCACCCTAGTCCTCTTTCAATAGATCTCCGGACCCCGAGATGAAATCGAGAGGGAACGAGTGGGGGCACGTGATACCTAAGGCGGATTCAAAATTTTGAACCGGTGATCATAGCATCCGCAAATCATATATAAAGGGTATTCAATGTTCATTTCGTTTTTGAACGTACAATATACTCCCTCCTATCCTTTCTAGTTTACATATAAGTTTTATGTGTAGTCAAAGTATATCTACTTTGATCAAAAAGGTATCAACATTCAACAACGCCCAATCAATATTGTTAGATTCGTACGTACTCCTAGATTTGTACTCGAGATGGTTTCCAATTTGACTATTGACAAGATTAATAGTACATGAGATGTATAATATGAAAATTATATCATTGGAAACTCCTTTCACATACGAATTTGACCGTATGCTTTGTGTAAGTTGCATGTCATATATTATTACTCTAACATTTGGTCAAAGTTAACCTCAAAAACGCATTAGACCCTGTATGCTTTGTGTAAGTTGCATGTCATATATTATTACTCTAACATTTGTGTAAGTTGCATGTCATATATTATTACTCTAACATTTCGTCAAAGTAGTATAGTGGAAGTGGATCCTCTAACGTAGGTATCCATGCCTTACCCTCCCATTCGGTCACTTACTGGCGGACCCCATGCTTGCTAGGCCCCGCATGTCAGTTACTCAATGGGTTCAGCCACGTCAGGGGACCCTCATCCGTAGTATACTCCCTCTGTTTTTATTTACTCTGCATAAAATGGAGGGAGTGGTGGTATAATAAATGACGCGGGCGGGGGAGGAGGAGGGACGTCGGTTTGCTCTCAACTGCGGTCCCACAAGCGAGCGAAAACGCAAGACGAAGCGCGTTCCATTCGGTGAGCGACGTGGAGGGTCCAGCGTGCCGGGCTGCAACGCGAACGCGACAAGAGTGATGTACAGTCAAAACCGATTGACCGTCGTCACCGGAACCACTATTCACACCAGAACCTTCGCTGCTCGGCCTACGCCAGCCACTGCCCTAAAACCACACCAAATCTCTAGCCCATTCCCCCACCTTTCGATCCCCTAGCCCGCATCAAGCGTCCCCTAGTTCGCCGGAAAGCCATGGTGCGCCGCAAGATCACTTACTACAAGATGCTGACGCCGGAGCACCGCGCAGAAATCGCGGCGGCGGTCGGCGCCATAGACCTCCGTTCCCAAGCTCGCTTTGCGGCGGGCCAATCCCTGAGTTCTCTGGAGCCAAGCTATGAGGAGGAGGAAGCCGATCCAATGTTCATGGCGGAGGTCGCGGCACAGAAGGCCCCCGATGGGTATGAGACGATGGATGTCGACTTCATGCCGGTGTCCGAGTCCCCCATGGTGCAGGCGGACCAGCGGTTCAACATGGCGATACTAAAGGAGGACCGGGAGGCAGAGGCTCAACTCGACGCGGAGCGCGCGCATGCCGCTGCCACCAAGGCTCTCCTGCAGGCGAAACTGGATGTCGTGGATGTGAACCGGGCGGCGGAGGCTCAACTTGAGGTGGAGCGCGCGGATGCCGCTGCCATCGAGGCCCTCCCGCAGGCGGAACCGGATGTCCTGGACTTGAACTGGGCGGCAGAGGCTCGACTCGACGCAGAGCGTGCGGATGCCGCTCTCTTCGACGCCCTCCTGCAGGCGGAACCGGACGTCCTGGAATTGAACCGGGCGGTGGAGGCTCGACTCGACGCGGAGCGCGCGGATGCCGCTGCCATCGAGGCCCTCCTGCAGGCGGAACCGGACGTCCTCGACTTGAACCGGGTTATGCTGTCGTCCGTGCAGAGCGCCCACACGCTCCTCTTGAACGAGTAGCTGGAGGCCGAGGACAACTACGGTGCGGAGACACACATCGGCAGCGACGGCTGGTTCGCGCTGGCAGCCAAAGACGACGAGGTCGTCTCTTTCCACGAGCAGTGATAGTTTTTCTTTATGTTGTTGTTTTTATGGATCTTTTGCTGTGTAAAAACATATATTTGTTATGCAAGTCGCCTGACTTGGGTCAGTCTACCATTTCAGGCGGTTGGATGAATATCCTACGTCTCCTAACCCTTCTTTCCTTCTTCCTCACCTCTTCTTCTTCCCCAACAGACCACCGCACGGGCCGTACGGATACTCCCCAACATGCGGCTGGATAAACATACTCTATGAACGAAAATTATGTGTCAGCAATAGGATGGCTGAGTTTGGTGTGTTCACATGCGACAGGTGACAGCACGTGTCAGTGAGGGTGCGTTCCCTTGGTTGGGTTTGCGGTGTGCAGGAGCGACTGTGTGAGGGTGCGGTGCAACCGCGGCGTGCAGGAGCGACCGTGTGAGGGTGCGGTGCGACTGCGATAGCCGTGCGCAAGTGTACCTCCTTCTTATTTTGAAAAATTTAGGCAAGCTTGGCAAAAATGTGTGGCGAAGTTTAGCAATGCAAGGCCTAGACCCAAACAGGATAAGTACGTACGTACTAGGAGTACTACTGTTAAAAAAGAAAGGCTGGGTTTTCCTTCGCGGGATTTAATCGATACAAATCCTCGTTTCACGTGTCAATTAATGCGTATTTTTTTCTCCAAAGACCAAAGAGCTAACCATCTCACTCCTCATCGCTTGATTAATGCAGCGCCATGCAAACCAACCTTCTCACTTCCGCATGCATGTAGGGAATATTAATGTCCTTGGTTGCTAACCCCATCAATTTTTGCCTCGATTAGTGTTAGTGACCCTTTGCAAATTGTAATTTTGATATACTGGCCTTGTTTACAAAAAAATGGAGGTAGTAACTATATTTGACTTCCTTCCCCATTGCGGTGACGTCGACGATATTTTTTTGGTGGTTTGGTGAAGTGCGTTCGACGGAGAACACCATTGAGGGAGACCACGGTAAGTCGTTTGCAAGTGCCGCCTGCAAGCCGAGACAACCACCTTATTTGCATCCAGGAAGTCCTTTACTAGTACTACTAGGAGTAACTAATGCGGTGAGATGGCTTCTCGAAGAAGACGATGGAGAAGCGGAGTCAGCGAAGAGTGAAATGATGGTTGCTTCATCCGTGCTTTTGTGATTTGACGCCTCACTGCTTTGTGATTTGTGATAGAAGGGACAGGGGAGTAGACTCTGTGCTCTATACTGTACTACATGCGTCCAAGCATGGGAGAAAGAGGAGATACGTTGCATTTTTCTATTCCTTCAATCAATCAACCAGGGAGCTTCAGTTCCATCTTTTTGGCTTTGGCAACACCGTCCACAATGGTTCCCACGATGCCAAAAGCTATTTTCACATTTGGCTACACATTGTGGATGCCCTTAACCATACCACTTGGTTTTGCTCCTGTGTGTTATCTATACAAATCTCAATTATATTGATCTAAAAAATTATAGAATCGAGATTAGTAAAAAGGAGGTGATTTTGCTGCGCGGATGACGGGGGAGGTTTCTTATTTGAGAAATGCTACATCCACGTAATGGTTTACGTAAAGTTACGAACTGATGTGATGTGGGACTATTTGATTGGATTAAAGGAGAGGATTAGGCCCACCCCACCTGAAAATCAGGGGGGCATATATAGATTAGATGGAAAGTGTCGGTGTCAAAACCGGCGGATCTCGGGTAGGGGGTCCCGAACTGTGCGTCTAGGCCGGATGGTAACAGGAGGCAAGGGACACAAAGTTTTACCCAGGTTCGGCCCTCTCGATGGAGGTAAAACCCTACGTCCTGCTTGATTAATATTGATGATATGGGTAGTACAAGAGTAGATCTACCACGAGATCAGAGAGGCTAAACCCTAGAAGCTAGCCTATGGTATGATTGTTGATGTGTATGTTGTCCTACGGACTAAAACCCTCCGGTTTATATAGACACCGGATAGGGTTAGGGTTACATAGAGTCGGTTACAATGGTAGGAGATCTTCATATCCGTATCGCCAAGCTTGCCTTCCACGCCAAGGAAAAGTCCCTTCCGGACACGGGACGGAGTCTTCAATCTTGTATCTTCATAGTCCAGGAGTCCGGTTGAAGGTATAGTCCGGCCATCCGGACACCCCCTAATCCAGGACTCCCTCAGTAGCCCCTGAACCAGGCTTCAATGACGACGAGTCCAGCGCGCAGATTGTCTTCGGCATTGCAAGGCGGGTTCCTCCTCCAAGTACTTCATAGAAGATTTTGAACACAAAGATAGTGTCCGGCTCTACAAAATAAGTTTCTACATATTGCCATAGAGAGAATAATATTTACACAAATCTAATCTGCTGACGCACTCTGTAGTGTGCCATCACACCACGGCCAAGCTTTTATTCGAACCGTTTTACTGTCCCATCTCAGCGCGTTATGCGAGGCGGTTTCCTTGGCACGTCTTGTTAAAGCAGAGATCGTGTCCCCTTATTCCGGGATTCTCATCAATATGGGCATGGGTAACCCAACCGCGCCTAGGATTCCTAAATTATAGGCAAGTCCAAACGGACACGGAGAGGACGCATGATATTCACCCTCTTTATAAAGGGACCAGGATTTTATTTTTCCCTCCCGTGCTCAATCGAATCCTTCCCCCACCTCAAGCTCAAGCGCCCGAAGTTCAGGTCAGGTGCTCCGAACCATCAGTCATGTCCGGATCTAGCCTTCAAGGCCGATGGGTGCCTTCCTCCGTCACGGAAGAAGACATCAAAAAGTTGAGGGAGGCCAGATATCTGACCGCCGAGATTTTGCATCGGCTGCCTCCCCGAGGGCAGGTCGTACCTACCCCCGAACCCAACGAGAACATCGTCTTCGTTTCCCACTTCCTCCGAGGTCTAGGCCTTGCTATGGATCCTTTTGTCAGGGGTTTGATGTTTTATTACGGGCTAGACTTCCATGATCTAGCTCCGGACTCCTTTCTTCAAATCACGACATTTATTGTCGTGTGTGAGGCCTTCCTCCGGGTTACCCCTCACTTTGGCTTGTGGCTCAAGACCTTTGAAGTGAAGCCGAAGATGATCGAGGGGCAACATGCAGCGTGTGGAGGTGCCTCAATACGCAAGATGACGGGAGCTCCGTGGCCCAAGGGTTCCATCCCAGAGGTGTCTGAATTGTGGCAACATGAGTGGTTCTACATCACGGCTCCTAGAACTGATGTCATGGATCAGCAGAGGCCTGAGCTGGGGCCCAGCCAAGGACGTGCCTATACTGCAAAGACGCATTCAAGATCTCTTCAATGGAGATTTCAGTTTGGTTGCGGTAATACAAGTTATGCTGGTTCGTCAAGTCCAGCCTTGCAAACGCCGGCCTCTTCGCCTATGGGAATTCAATCCCGAGGGACCGCGTGTCATTCAAAATTTTCTCGGCCTGACGCACGAGGAGATGTACAAGTCATTCTTCGGACCTCAGGTGGAGTGTCCGGAAATCACCGAGGACGTGGGCCTGAGTAGTAACCGCGCCGCCGAACAGGTAAGGCATCTTCCGGTCGAACATACTATCTCTTCTTTGTTACGAAGTTATTTCTGAGAGTTCGCCTTTTGACTAGGACTGGCTAACAAAGGCGAAGTTGATTCGGTGTTCGGCCCCCTCCTTGAGGGTTTGGAAAATCCGGTATTGGAGAAGATGCACCAGACCGCACCCTCCCCGGAGCCCTTGAAGGAAGATACTATGGAGGGTAATGCGGGCGGACGCGGGCCCTCAACGCTGCCCATTTTAGCCGAGGGAGCGAGCATCTCCATGAAGGAAGACTACCAGAAGAGGAAAAGAACCATGCCCGGGGATTCGGAAGCCGAAACTTCCAAACGGGAGAAGAAGTCTCCCACAGAGGGTCCTACCTCGGGGGGCACCGTTGCCGCACAAAGTCCGCGAGGCGATCAATTCTCCCACGAGTCGTGAGTGACCCGAAATACTTTAATAGTACATATATGCCATCTTTTTCTTCTGAGAGGATAACCACCGCATATATTTTTGCAGTTCGGGCCTTAGCCCCTCTCAAATGAGCTCATCTTCGGGGGATCTTCTTCCAGAGATGATGGAGAGCGAAACGCCTCCTCCGACTCCTCCGCTCCGGAAGCGGGCGACCCTGAAGTGTCGTCGCAGAGGGCCTCTCCGAGTCCGGTGAGGCCAGAAGATAATCCCATTGACCCCCGAAGCTCCCGGTGTCCGGCTCCCAAAGAGAGCAGACAAAAGAGTCCGGCACCGTCTGGTGTGCGATCGGATGTGCTGAGGGAGTTGGTGGGGCGAGCGGCCATCTTAGATGAACACCGTGTGCTGATGGATACGATGATAGAGAGAATATTGTCCGCCGAAAGCAGATTGCATGAAGCTTTTATGAGTCTACTGACAGGTTTTGAGGTACGTAAAAGAATGCATGATAGTCCTGCACATGCTAGGTGTGCCCTGTGTAGATAGTAGCCCTTGAGACTTTGGTTGTCGTCGGAAACGACGACGAACGAAGGATCATATTCCCAGGTAATAACCATACTGCCTCTATGTCCAGGTGATGGAAGCTCCGGTGGCTAACCGGACTAGCGACTTTGCCCATTTAGAACGGCAGTTGGATGCGGCAGACGCCGACATCAAGCTTGTTAACAAAAGGCTTGACGAGGCACAGGGTAAGTGTCATTATCTGGTGAATGTCACATAGGAAGAGTAGCATGATGCCAGTATCTTTAATATGTTGTGACTGCAGATGGGGCTGCCACTGTTGAAGCCTTCACTACTGGAATCAGCTACTTTGCCATCTGCAAGTTCTTTGCCGTCCGCTAGCGGACGGCAAAGAAGCTCTTTGCCATCAGCTTCCAAAAAGCGGACGGTAAAGAACTGGCTGATGGCAAAGACCAAGTTTGCCATCAGCCAGTTCTTTGCCGTCTGCTAGCGGACGGCAAAGATTCTTTGCCGTCGGCTAGCGGACGGCAAAGAGGGAGGGGCCCCACTGACGAGCTGCAAAAAAAAACCTAACGGGCCCCCTCTTTGCCGTTCGCTAGCGGACGGCAAAGAGCAAGAAGGCGGACGGCAAAGGGTGGCGGACGGCAAAGAGGGAGGGCCCCACGTAACGTTAACGGGGCCGCGCCCCACCCCCTCTCTCTCTCTTTCTCTCCCACCTCTCGCCAGCCCGTCGCACCACCCCG
>NC_057800.1:685813386-685873617 GCF_018294505.1 Triticum aestivum | reverse complement strand
CCCGACCCCCCGAGCCTGACCCGACACCCCGACCCCGAGCCTGACCCGAGGCCGACGGGGTCATATATTTGTGAATTATTAGTTAGGTCATATATTTTTCAATTTTGTTATGAAAAACATCATATATAATTGTGTTGATCGTGTAGTTTTAAATGTGCAGTTGTTTCATCGCTGCGAGGTTTGGTGTTCGACGAACTCGCCGTGCGTTTGACGAGCTCTGCCCCTTCGTTCGTGGGTGAGCACAAATGACAAGTCCTCCTCCCCCATTAATTATTTGATCTATTCCGATGAAACTTGATAGCTAGCTATATATGTGTCTTCAATCATCAGTATGCGTAACCAATATGTGTCTCCCGTTCGAAAGCGCCATAGTTATAAATATGCATGCATTTGCATATCTATAACCTTGATTCTTTCGAATTGTCCAACGCTATCCATGGACAGCCCGAGTATGTGTAGATTGGGTTCGTTTTCCCATATGCTTTGCTCCGGATCCGACGCATATATTTCGTCAGTGCCTCCCCTATTGTTCTCCGGGTACACATCCTCTCTGTTTATTGCAGAGACGTGTATCAGGAGAACAGCAGGGAGGTGCTGCCGAAATTTTGCGTCGGATCGGGAGCATAGCATGGGAAAATGAATCCAATCTACACATACACGGGTGGGATTAGGACCTATCATTACCTATTAGAGTGTAGGTTGCATGGACGTAATAAAATTGACAAAGTAGATCAACTGATGAATATATACATGGTGAATTACATATATAATTGTTGTGTGTCCAGTAGCTCTGAAAGTCAAGATGAGTGACCGTGCTTGGATGTATACCGGTCACACTGGTCAGAACAAATGGAGCGCTGAATGGTTCACAAAAACTAAGGGGTTTGTGCAAGCCGCATTTGCAAATGGCCAAAAGAAAACCTGGTGCCCCTGTTTCCGGTGCGGCAATTGGGAAAAGAAGACAGAGGCTGAAATGGGCAAACACCTGCAGAAGAGTGGTTTTACACCCGATTATATGGTGTGTACATTATGGTGAGTCTGCCCAACATGACCGAGCTGAGGTGGATCGTCGTCGCACCGACGAGCATGGTACCGGGATGGAAAACATGGTGCAAGGCTATGATGATGCTCGGGATTCGGACGAGGAGATGGAGGAATCTGCAAAGGCCTTCAATGAAATGTTGGATTCTTCGAAACGTCCGCTCCACGAGCACACTGAGCTTTGTCAGTTGGATGCCATCTCACAAGGAATGGCTCTGAAGGCTCAGTTCAACTCTGGCAGAGAATGCTATGACGCAATTATGACAGTATTTGGACGCTTTCTACCCAAAGGCCATGTAATGCCTGCAAACCTGTACCATTCGGACAAAATCCTCCGTGCACTGAAGATGCCCTATGAGAAGATACATGCTTGTGAGAAAGGATGTGCCTTATTTAGGCTTGACTATGCGGACTTGAACTATTGTCCCATTTGCAAGTCTTCCAGGTATATTGTGGTAGACAACGGTATGGGTGAGAAGACACAGACCAAAATCCCCGTTAGTGTTCTTCGGTATATGCCAATCGTACCAAGACTTCAACGTCTTTTCATGGTCGAAGAGACGGCCAGACAGATGACATGGCACAAAACAAGCAAAAGAACCGAACTAGATGCAGATGGGAATCTGATGATGGTACACACATCGGATGGTGTTGCGTGGAAAAAGTTTGATGAATTACATGCTGACAAAGCGGCAGATCCGAGGCATCCTCGAGTCGGCATCAGCACGGATGGGTTTAGTGTGTTTGGTATGACGGCAGCCCAATACAGTTGTTGGCCCGTATTTGTCTTTCCACTCAATCTCCCCCCCGGACAGATTATGCAAGAAAGAACATTTTCCTGACGTTGATAATTCCAGGACCCAACTATCCGGGCAAAAATATGAATGTGTACATGCAGCCGCTTAAGGACGAATTGCAAGAAGCCTGGGATAATGGGTTCAAGACATACGACGCCTTTAGCAAATGGAACTTCATAATGCGTGTCTGGTACATGTACTCGACGCATGACTTGCCGGCGTATGCGCTATTCGTTGGTTGGTGTGTGCATGGAAGGTTCCCGTGCCCCACATGCAAGGGAGCTCTTGAGTTTCGTTGGCTTCAGGCCGGTCGCAAGTTTTCTTGCTTCGACATGCATAGACAGTTCCTGGATCCTCACCATAAGTTCAGGAAAGACAAGAAGAACTTCATCAGGGGTAGAGTTGTCAAAAACTCTGCACCACCTGCATTGACAGGCCAACAGACCCTGGATCAGTTAAACACTCTCGCTCCAGATCCACAACGTCCAGGGTACTTCAAGGGGTATAATACTAAGCACGCGTGGACTCACAAAACATGCTTATGGGATCTTCCTTACTTCAAAGACCTCCTTTGCCCACACAACATCGACGTGATGCACACTGAGAAGAATATCGCCGAGGCACTTTTTGGTACATTGTTCGGCATAGATGGGAAGTCAAAGGATAATACTAAGGCTAGAGTCGATCTGGAGGCACTATGTGATAGGCCGTTACAAAATATGAAAGAACCGAAAGGAAAGCAGAACTGGACGAAGCCAAAGGCATGGTTCAATCTTGGAAGGCCAGCTATGAGGGAAATTCTCTTGTGGGTGCAACAGCAGTTGATGTTCCCCGATGGGTATGCAGCGAATCTAAAGAGGGGAGCGAATCTTGATAAACTGAAGATATTTGGTCTCAAGAGTCATTATTGGCACATATGGATTGAGCGGGTAATGCCGGTGATGTTGCATGGCTTCATCCCTGAGGATGAATGGCTAGTACTGGCAGAACTCAGCTATTTCTTCCGTGTTCTTTGTGCGAAAGAACTATCGCCTGGCGTGCTAGAAGAAATGGAAGAGTTGGCGCCGGAGTTGATCTGCAAGTTAGAGAAGATCTTTCCACCGGGCTTCTTTAATCCAATGCAGCATTTGATTTTGCATCTCCCGACCGAGGCAAGATTGGGGGGGCCCGTGCAAAATCATTGGTCCTACCCAACTGAGAGGATGCAGAAGACGCTTCGAGAAAAATGTAAAATAAACGTAGAATTGAAGCATCGATGGCTGTGGCATTTATCACAGAGGAGGCGGCAAACTTCGTAACAGCGCACTACGAAGCCAAAAATCGTCATTTGCATAATCCGAAGCCTCGGTACAATGCTGACGAGCCTAAAAAGGGTGGATCCAACCTCAGCCTATTCAAAGGGAATCTCGCACCAGCTAGTGTTTCACATCCAGTATCTTTGGATAACGAAGAATGGCGAACCATTTTGTTGTATATCTTCAACAACCTGATAGAAGTGCGGCCGTACATCAAGTAAGTTCTCAGTACATTGTTTCGCAACTTCTATTTTCTTTGAACTACTCTTATTCCTGGATATGTCATACAGTCGATACGTCGCCATATTCTCGTATGGAGCGGAGATCCAAAAGGATTCCGTCGAAGAGTATGAGCTTCTCGCAAAGCAAGGAGGTGGCTATCCCGGTTTCATCTCTTGGTTCAAACAAACGGTAATTTCTATTAGACAATTTCATTTCATTCGCTAATTTGTGCATAATGCAACAATCCTTTCATATTAAACTTGTAGGCTAATTCAGAGTCTACGGACACCGAATTGAGACAAGTCGCTAATGGTTTTGACTATAAGGTCCGTTCATTTGACAAGTACGACATTAACAGGTATCACTTTTGTACCTATGGCAAAGAGCTATCTATGGCCGACCGAGAGTCAAAAAATTGTTGTGTATCTGCTATCGGCGAAGGAGGTATCGAGTATTATGGGAGAGTTGATGCAATTTATGAACTTCTGTTCTATGGTGAAAACCCACCGAATGTCGTAGTCTTCAAATGTTATTGGTTTCAGCCGAAGGAGACTAGAAGGACTCATGAACATGTAGGGCTAGTTGAAATCAACCAAAGCACTCATTTAGATGTTCCTGATGTCTATATTATGGCTCAACAGGCGACCCAAGTATTCTATCTACCGTGGGCCTGCCAAACTAATCCAAATCTGAAAGGTTGGGATGTCGTTTATGAAGTGCCGCCACATGCTAGACTTTCTCCCCCAAAGGAAGAGGATTATGAACCTCACATTAACCCAGACACATATGAAGGAGAATTCTTCCAAGAGACACGTCTTTCCAAAAAGCGTTTCAAGAACCGCTATACTTCACCCCAAAACATTGAAGTAGACAGCGACAATGAATCCGACATCACCCCAAAGGAGGAACAAGAAGAGCCGGAACAAGAAGAGGTTACTGCTGCGGATGACCTGTCAATGCTTGACCGATTACGTCAAGGTGGCCTTGCACATGTTGATGCCAATGAACCCTATGAGCCCGTCATTGATTATAGTGATGATGATGATTATGCATTTATTGATGATACTAATCGAGATTATTAGTAGTGTCAGGTATTACATTTTTTTATGTTGTACTTGATGATGATACACTTAAGTGATACACATATTATTATTCATGTCGGTCTTTTTTATGTTGTACTAATTTCGTTTACTGTTTGTCATGGCAGGTGTTGAAAGATGGTGGGCGCTGGTCGGGAGCGTGGTCTGAGGTCTTCCATTCCAGACGCACCTCTCCGCCGAGCGTTGCTGGACAATATGGCCACACCGCCGGGCCCTTCTTCGTCGACCATGGTGCCCAGCAGGGGACGAGGTAGGAAGAGAGGAGGTGGGGCACGTGGTCGTGGGAGAGGAGGTAGGGTGACTGCTATGGCGCCTTCCTCGCTGCCACCCCCAGCTGTTTCACCCGAGCACGTGACTGCTAGGGTGGACTCGTCCGAGGAGGAGGCTACACGGACTCCGGTCCACGAGCCTCCGGTCCACGGGTCTTGGGCCCACGAGCCTCGGGTCGACTGGCCTTCGGCCCACGAGAGTTCGGCCCACGTGACCCTGGAGGAGCACACGTCCGGATGGGGTACCTGGCCGGATCAGCCCGAGGAGCCGAGTGGCCATGCTGATGATGGCGGGGAGCCGACTGATCTTGAGGAGGAGGGGGGCACCGTCTACCAGCGTGGTGCTACACGGCTCCCGTCCATGCCGGTGACCCGCGAGCAGAGGTGGTTGATTTTCCCTAATGGGGAGAGGTACGTAAGTGCATTTAATATTTTTGTACCTTGTGCATTCACGTTTTTTCAAATAACTAATGCGTTGGCCTTGTCATGCTATAGGGGTTGGGACCACCATCATAGTGTCCGCCGGCCCAACTCCGTCCTTGGAGTTCTTTGCTGGCAAAACTTCCCGGGGTTTGTCACGTTGCCTGGTGAGGGTCGGCTTCCAGAGCTTGGATTGAGCTGGGAGCACTACGTGGCTGCCCCGGCCCCACCGGATGAGATTATCGACGGTGTCGTGTGCGACACGAGGGCAGACATGGTGATCAGAAAGTTCTGGGTAATTTCTCCTTTACACATTTAAAAATCTTCAACTAGCTAGATATTAATTGTACTAATCAATATTGTCTCATTTCATTGCAGACATTCTACAGGTGTGAGGAGGGATACGAGGAGGACGCGGCACATGTTATCGAGAACGTCTGCAAGCGCCTACTCCAGAACTTACAGCACGAGGCTCGGGTGCAGGCTGTTCGAGACTACTACACCTTGCGTGGTATCAAGAAGACCAAGCCGGCGTGCCGCGATAAGTTCCTGAGTAAGGAGCAGTACATGAAGGTAATTCTTAAGGCCTTCTCTACTGAAGTTCCTTCATTTAGTAATTCTTAGCCGTAGCGCTCAAGTTTCTATTTGCTAACTTAGGCGCCTCCGAGATGGTGTGCGGATCAAATGGATTGTTGGGAGGTGTTGGTCGATGAGTGGTGCTCAAAACAATTACTAGCCCTCCACAACGAGGCCAAGGACAAACGTGCCCAAATGGAAGGTGTGCCACACCATCAAGGCAGCTCCAACTTATATCAGTTCAGGCGCAACCGGGTATGTGGTTTGCTTCATGATTCATGCAATTCATTCATCATGCTAGCTTGAGCCCTTTAATTACTAATTTTCATTGTTTCTCTCTGTCAGGCACGCTACAATAAGGCGGATAAGGTGCCAGAGGTGTACGACCTGTATGCCATGGCCCACACTGCCTCTTTCAAGAAAGTCAAGGCTTTCTCTCAGTCTGACCTCGATGATGCAAACAACTTCACCAACATCTCCTCCCACAACAAGCTCGTGAGATATAGAGATGAGGGGAAGGCGAGGAAAGGGGAGGACTTTAACCCGAGCCAGGGTCCCATTGATCCAGAGCTGTTGATGATATCTGGTGGCGGGAGGTCCCATGGCTCCATAGCCATTGGATATGGACTTATCCGTTGTCCTAGCACTCTCCCAGAGATCAAGGCGCGCCAGTCGAGCTCCGCTCCTGAGATAAGGCCTCGTGAACGGCCAGTGCAACTCGCCATCAAGGTTAGTGATACGTACTCAGTTATCTTTCTCCATTACATTGTGTGCGCTTCCATCAATGATTACAAATGGTCATGTGAGTGGTGTTGCAGGCTGCTATACAGAGTGAGAGAGATAGAACGGAGAAACTTCTGGCGGAGGCGGCGGAGAGGCAGCGGGAGTTGGAGGAGAGGACGACAAAGATGATGGAGGAGGAGAGGGCACGGAATGACATGAAGGCAAGGGCCATGTACGAGCTCCTTGTGGTAAGTTTCTTCTGCAGATTAGCCAAAACATTCATGTAGTGTTTGTCTCATTACTAACTAGTATGACTGAGTCGTCAAAACCAAATGTGCAGTCTGTGTGCGAGAAGACAGGTCAGACCGCTCTGCCGATGCCAGTGATTGCTCCTGGGATCACGGTGAGTTTTATTTGAATGGACATTACTTGCTAGTCTTAACATTTGAGTGTCATCATGCTAACAAGACATTGGAAATGATCTTTGGTGCAGCGTAACTCCAGACAAGCATCGCACGATCCTTCTCCAGCTATCGACACGAGCCACCCCGCTCCTACACCTCCTGGATCTTGGTAAGTTTATCTAGTGTTTTGCTTAACACATGCATAAAGACCTAGACTTAGCTTTATTTCCTCCAATGCTTACCATAATGACCTAGACTTAGCTTCTTCTCCTCCAAAATGACTTAATAAGCTTACTGACCTCCAAAACCATCCATTTTACCTAAGTTAGCTCTAAAACGATCTGTACTTAGCTTACTTATGTCAAAAATTGCATAATTAGCTTAGTTAGCTCATAGACGATCCATTTTACCTAAGTTAGCTCTAAAATGACCCATTTTACCTAGGTTAGCTTATAAATGATCCAGTTCATCCAAGTTAGCTCAAAAATGACCCATTTTACCTAGATTAGCTCCTAAATGATCCATTTTACCTACGTTAGCTTTAAAATGACCCATTTCACCTAGGTTAACTCCAAAATGACCCATCTTACCTAGGTTATCTCATAAACGATCCATTTCAACTAATTTAGCTCATAAACGATCCATTTCACCAAGTTAGCTAAAAAAATGATCCATTTCACCTAAATTAGCTCTTAAACGATCCATTTCACCTAAGTTAGCTCAAAAAGATCCATTTCAACTAAATTAGCTCATAAATGATCCATTTCACCTAAGTTAGCTCAAAAACGATCCATTTCAACTAAGTTAGCTCATAAATGATCCATTTCACCTAAGTTAGCTAAAAAAACGATCCATTTCACCTTAGTTACCTCAAAAACGATCCATTGGACCTTAGTTAGCTCATAAACGACCCATTTCAACTAAGCTAGCTCATAAATGATCCATTTCACCTTAGCTAGCTCATAAACGACCCATTTCAACTTAGTTAGCTCATATATGATCCATTTCACGTAAGTTAGCTCATAAATGACATACTCTTCTTGTTCTAGTCTTCTTCTTGTTCTACTCTTCTTCTTGTTCTACTCTTCTTCTTGTTCTACTCTTCTTGTTCTAACTTTCTTATTTTTCATTTTGCAGATTTCATTCACTTGACGAAAGCTTGCATAGATGGAGTGCTCCTTATCCCTTTCTCTGTTTCTTTTGTATCGTTGAACTATGCATGTATCGTTGGATGAAACTATTGTAATATATATGGTTGGATGCCTCTATGTTGAACTTGTTATGTATGATGGAACTATGCATGTAATATATATGGTTGGATGATGAAGTTATGTGTTGGATATCTTATATGTTTGCTCTGTAATGGCCCTTTGAAATATATCTATATATGTCATATATATTTGTGATGAAAATTGTTGGATTTAATAAAAAACAGATAAAAGAGCCAATATGCAGGCTCTTTGCCGTCTGCCACCGACGGCAACGGGCTCTTTGCCGTCTGCCGCGGACGGCAAAGAAGACACGTGGCATCTAGCTGTGCTTCCTGGGAGCTGACCCATTTGGTCAGTTTGCCTACAGTGGCAGACGACAAAGACTTTGCCATCAGTGGCGGACGGCAAAGAACCTGCACTTTGTCATCAGTGGCGGACGACAAAGAACCTTCCATGTAGTGACGTGTAGATGACATCATACGGCGGACGACAAAGACACTAGAAATTTTGCCGTCAGCGGCGGACGGCAAAGGCCTGCCGTTAGCCACTTAACGGACTGACAGCGCAATTATTGCCATCCGCTCTCTTTGCCGTCCGCCGCAGACGGCAAAGGGCCTTTGCCGTTAGCCGCCAGGAAGCAGACGACAAAGTAGCTGTTTACCGTAGCCTACTTTGCCGGAGCCTTTTGCCGTCCGTGGCTGACGGCAAAGGCCTTTGCCGTCCGCCGTTCATGCCTTTGTCGTCCGCCGTGGCAGACGGCAAAGTAGCTGATTCCTGTAGTGCTTGCGGGCAGAACTTGCCCAAGCCAAGGAACAAGCGAGGTTGGGTAATGCGGCTGCTTTAAAGGCGGCCGAAGAGTTGCAAGCCGAGAAGGACGCACATGGCGAGAGCCAAGACAAGATGGCCAAGATGGCCATAGAATTAAAAGCCGCTGCCGACCATTGCCGGGTTCTTGAAAAGGAAAACCAGGCGAAGGCATCGGACCTTGAGAAGGCTGCTGCGACGAGAAAGGACCTCCGCTCTGCTATGATAGCAAAGAAGGAGGAGCTGCGGGAAGCCGAAGATATTGTAGCTGGGAAATCCTTTATGTTGTGGAGGAAGTTCGGAGATCCACGGTATGCCCCCCTGGATCGGCTGTGGAGCTCGGAGGATGTGTATATGGATTTGGCGGCGAGCGCTGCCGATGCGGCCAAGTACTTCCAGGGTCAGACGGACCATGGAGTAGACCAGCTGTTTTGGAGACAATTCCATACTCCCGAGCGTCCACTTTCATTGACTGACCAATTAGCCGAATGGGTCGAACTAAATAGGTTGTCCGGACTCTCCATGAGGTCTGTTGTGGATCAGTTATGGCCGGAAGGGTCAAAACCGAACAGCTATTTCAGCTTGGTGCAGCGATTACTCGATGTGGTGCCGCGCATTGATGCGATGAAGAGGTCGGCGTGCATAGAGGGCGCACAAATGGCCTTTGCCTGTGTCAAGGCATACTGGGCGGAGATGGATGCTACCAATGTTGCAGCGCGGAATTCAGCCATAGGTCGAAAGGTTGCTGAGCACTACTTTGAAGAAGTTCTTGAGGGTGCCCGTTTGGTAGAGACCCAGTGCTCAAAAAATATTATGTTTGAGTGATATGTAATCTCATTGTAAGCGGAATGCTTTTATAGAGTATTATAAGGCTATTTTTATACTTTTGCCTGAAAGTAATATGATGCCTCCTGGGCGGCCGTTTTTGTATACGTGTGTATAACCTGAAAGATTGCAGTCGTCGGCTTCAACCCCCACGCATATAATGCGGAGGTGCTAGGAAAAACACGCGTTCACACTTAACCCAACGTCTTGGTCCTATTAAGGAGGTGATAGCGGAGCGAGCAAGGCAACCGGACTATAATGCTTGAACACTTTCACTTAGCCATAGGAGTTTGACAGTGGGGCTACTAGATAGCCCCTGGTGGCTCCGCACTCTCCCGATCTCGGGGTGCGTACATGCCTGGCCGGAAAACGGCCCTTCGTTAAGGTGGAGGAATTCTAACATTCCCACAGGTCATCGAGTGGTTGACCAGTCTCACGCTATATCATGACAGTCAGTTTTCGGCTTTCTCTACTGAGGTGCTCGTCTGGATGAACGAGGGCACAATCATAGTAGTTCTCCTGGTGCTACCTTAGCCGGTAAAGCGGAACGTAAGGCACCAAAACACAGGAGCTGGGCAAACCCAACATTTAACCAAAGACAATGATTCGGAGTTGATGCATATAGGGCCAAACTCGCGACGCCGAACACTCCCTAAGGTATTCGCTCTTTGTGGTATAAACCAGGCCTAAGTAATGGCCTTTGTAAGAAGCCCCTTGTGTCCAGGTACGTGCATTGTTCTGGCATGGCCACATGCCAAGACGTCAGCATCCTTCACAATGGTGGATATTGTTGGGGAACGTAGAAATAATTCAAAATTTTCCTACGTGTCACCAAGATCAATCTATGGAGTCATCTATCAACGAGGGAGGAGTGGATCTACATACCCTTGTAGATCGCGCGCGGAAGCGTTCAAGAGAACGGGGTTGATGGAGTCGTACTCGTCGTGATCCAAATCACCGATGATCCTAGTGCCGAACGGACGGCACCTCCGCGTTCAACACACGTACAGAGCAGGGACGTCTCCTCCTTCTTGATCCAGCAAGGGGGAAGGAGAGGTTGATGGAGATCCAGCAACACGATGGCGTGGTGGTGGAAGTAGCGGGATTCCAACAGGGCTTCGCCAAGCGCTGCAGGAGGAGGGAGATGTGTCATGGGAGGGAGAGGGAGGCGCCAGGGCTTAGGTGTTGCTGCCCTCCCTTCCCCCCACTATATATAGGGCCAAGGGAGAGGGGGGGGGCGCAGCCTTGGCCCTTCCTCCAAGGAAGGGTGCGGCCAGGGAGGAGTCCATCCTCCCCAAGGCACCTAGGAGGTGCTTTCCCCCTTTAGGACTCTTCCTTTCCATTATCTCTTGGCGCATGGGCCTCTTGGGGCTGGTGTCCTTGGCCCATATAGGCCAAGGCGCACACCCCTACAGCCCATGTGGCCCCCGGGGAAGGTGGACCCCTTTGGTGGACCCCCGGACCCCTTTCGGCACTCCCGGTACAATATCGATAATGCGCGAAACTTTTCCGGCGACCAAAACAAGACTTCCCATATATAAATCTTTACCTCCGGACCATTCCGGAACTCCTCGTGACGTCCGGGATCTCATCCGGGACTCCGAACAACTTTCGGGTTACCGCATACTAATATCTCTATAACCCTAGCGTCACCAAACCTTAAGTGTGTAGACCCTACGGGTTCGGGAGACATGCAAACATGACCGAGATGACTCTCCGGTCAATAACCAACAGCGGGATCTGGATACCCATGTTGGATCCCACATGTTCCACGATGATCTCATCGGATGAACCACGATGTCAAGGACTTAATCAATCCCGTATACAATTCCCTTTGTCTATCGGTACAATACTTGCCCGAGATTCGATCGTCGGTATCCCGATACCTTGTTCAATCTCGTTACCGGCAAGTCTCTTTACTCGTTCCGTAACACATCATCCTGTGATCAACTCCTTGATCACATTGTGCACATTATGATGACGTCCTACCGAGTGGGCCCAGAGATACCTCTCTGTCACACGGAGTGACAAATCCCAGTCTCGATTCGTGCCAACCCAACAGACACTTTCGGAGATACTCGTAGTGCACCTTTATAGTCACCCAGTTACGTTGTGACGTTTGGCACACCCAAAGTATTCCTACGGTATCCGGGAGTTGCACAATCTCATGGTCTAAGGAAATGATACTTGACATTAGAAAAGCTTTAGCATACGAACTACATGATCTTGTGCTAGGCTTAGGATTGGGTCTTGTCCATCACATCATTCTCCTAATGATGTGATCCCGTTATCAATGACATCCAATGTCCATGGTCAGGAAACCGTAACCATCTATTGATCAACGAGCTAGTCAACTAGAGGCTTACTAGGGACATCGTGTTGTCTATGTATCCACACATGTATCTGAGTTTCCTCAATACAATTCTAGCATGGATAATAAATGATTATCACGAACTAGGAAATATAATAATAATCAATTTATTATTGCCTCTAGGGCATATTTCCAACAGTCTCCCACTTGCACTAGAGTCAATAATCCAGTTCACGTCGCTATGTGATTAACACTCAAGGTCACATCCCCATGCGACTAACACCCAAAGAGTTTACTAGAGTCAATAATCTAGTTCACATTACCATGTGATCAACACTCGATGAGTTCTGGGTTTGATCATGTTATGCTTGTGAGAGATGTTATAGTCAACGGGTCTGAATCTTTCAGATCCGTGTGTGCTTTACAAATCTCTATGTCATCTCCCAGATGCAGCTACCACGTTCTATTTGGAGCTATTCCAAATAACTGTTCTACTATATGAATCCAGTCTACTACTCAGAATAATCTGGATTAGTGTCAAAGTTTGCATCGGCGTAACCCTTTACGACGAACTCTTTTACCACCACCATAATCGAGAAAATTCCTTAGTCCACTAGTTATTAAGGATAACTTTGACCGATGTCCTGTGATCCATTCTTGGATCACTCTTGTACCCCTTGACTGACTCATGGCAAGGCACACTTCAGGTGCGGTACACAGCATAGCATACTGTAGAGAGCCTATGATAAAAGCATAGGGGACGACCTTCGTCCTTCCTCTTTCTTCTGCCGTGGTCGAGCTTTAAGTCTTAACTTCATACCTTACAACTCAGGCAAGAACTCATTCTTTGACTGGTCCATCTTGAACACCTTCAAGATCATGTCAAGGTATGTGCTCATTTGAAAGTACCATTAAGAATTTTGATCTATCCTTATAGATCTTGATGCTCAATGTTCAAGTAGCTTAATCCAGGCTTTCCATTGAAAAATACTTTCCAAATAACCCTATATGATTTCCAGAAATTCTACATCATTTCTGATCAACAATATGTCAACATATATTTATCAGAAATTCTATAGTGCTCCCACTCACTTCTTTGGAAATACAAGTTTCTCATAAACTTTGTATAAACCCAAAATCTTTGATCATCATCAAAGCATACATTCCAACTCCGAGATGCTTACTCTAGTCCCTAGAAGGATTGCTGGAGCTTTGCATACTTATTAGCATCTTTCAGGATTGACAAAACCTTCCGATTTGTATCACATACAACCTTTCCTCAAAAAACGTCGAGGAAACAATGTTTTGACATCCTATCTGCAAGATTTCATAAATAATGCAGTAATCGCTAATATAATTCCAACAGACTCTTAGCATCGCTACAAGTGAGAAAGTCTCATCGTAGTCAACTCCTTGAACTTGTCGGAAAACATCTTAACGACAAGTCGAGCTTTCTTAATGGTGACATTTACCATCATTGTCCGTCTTCCTTTTAAAATCCATCTGCACTCAACAGCCTTACGACCATCGAGTTGTTCTGCCAAAGTCTACACTTTGTTTTCATACATGGATCCTTTCTCGGATTTTATGGCCTCGAGCCATTTATCGGAATCTGGGCCCACCATCGCTTCTTCATAGCTCGTAGGTTCATTGTTGTCTAGAAACATGACTTCCAAGACAGGATTACATACCACTCTGAAGTAGTACGCATCCTTGTCATCCTACGAGGTTTGGTAGTGACTTGATCTGAAGTTTCATGATCACTATCATAAGCTTCCACTTCAATTGGTTCAGGTGCCATAGGAACAACTTCCTGTGCCCTGCCACACACTAGTTGAAGAGACGGTTCAATAACCTCATCAAGTCTCCGCCATCCTCCCACTCAATTCTTTCGAGAGAAACTTTTCCTCGAGAAAGGACCCGATTCCAGAAACAATCCCTTATTGCTTTCGGATCTGAGACAGGAGGTATACCCAACTGTTTTGGGTGTCCTATGAAGATGCATATATCCGCTTTGGGTTCGAGCTTATCAGCCTGAAACTTTTTCACATAAGCGTCGCAGCCCCAAACTTTTAAGAAATGACAGCTTAGGTTTCTCTAAACTATATTTCATACGGTGTCATCTCATTGGAATTACGTGGTGCCCTATTTAAAGTAAATGTGGTTGTCTCTAATGCCTAACCCATAAACTATCGTGGTAATTTGATAAGAGACATCATGGTATGCATCATATCCAATAGGGTGCAGTTGTGATGTTCGGACACACCATCACACTATGGTGTTCCAGGCTATATTAGTTGTGAAACAATTTCCACAATGTCTTAATTCTGTGCCAAACTCATAATTCAGATATTCATCTCTATGATCATATCATAGATCTTTTATCCTCTTGTCACGACGATCTTTCAACTTCACCCTGAAATTACTTGAACCTTTCAATAATTCAGACTCATGATTCATCAAGTAAATATACTCAACATCTACTCAAATCATCTGTGAAGTAAGAACATAACGATATCCACTACATGCCTCAGCACTCATTGGACTGCACACATCAAAATGTATTACTTCCAACAAGTTGCTTTCTAGTTCCATTTTACTGAAAACGAGGCTTTCAGTCATCTTGCCCATGTGGTATGATTTGCATGTCTCAAGTGATTCAAAATCAAGTGAGTCCAAACGATCCATTTGCATGGAGTTTCTTCATGCATATACACCAATAGACATGGTTCGCATGTCTCAAACTTTTCAAAAATGAGTGAGCCCAAAGATCCATCAACATGGAGCTTCTTCATGCGTTTTATACTGATATGACTTACGTGGCAGTGCCACAAGTAGGTGGTACTATCATTACTATATTTTGGCATGAACATGTGTATCACTATGATCGAGATTCAATAAACCATTCATTTTTGGTGCAAGACCATTGAAGGTATTATTGAAATAAACAGAGTAACCATTATTCTCCTTAAATGAATAACCGTATTGCGATAGACGTAATCCAATCATGTCTATGCTCAACGCAAACACCAATCTCGATGGTAGAGGGAGCGTGCGATGCTTGATTACATCAAGCTTGGAAAAACTTCCAACACATATTGTCAGCTCACCTTTAGCTAGTCTCCGTTTACTCCGTAGCCTTTTATTTCGAGTTTACTAACATTTAGCAACCGAACCGGTATCTAATACCATGGTGCTACTAGGAGTACTAGTAAAGTACACATTATAATGCATATCCAATATACTTCTGTCGACCTTGCCAGCCTTCTCATCTACCAAGTATCTAGGGTAATTCTGCTCTAGTGGCTGTTCCCCTTATTACAGAAGCACTTAGTCTCGGGTTTGGGTTCAACCTTGGGTTTCTTCACTAGAGCATCAGCTGATTTGTCGTTTCATGAAACATCCCTTTTTGCCCTTGCCCTTCTTGAAACTAGTGGTTTCACCAACCATCAACAATTGATGCTCCTTCTTGATCTCTACTTTTGTGGTGTCAAACATCGCGAATATCTCAAGGATCATCATATATGTCCCTGATATATTATAGTTCATCATGAAGCTCAAGCAGCTTGGTGGTAATGACTTCGGAGAACCATCACTATTTCATCTGGAAGATCAACTCCCACTCGATTCAAGCGATTGTTGTACTCAGACAATCTGAGCACAAGTTCAACAATTGAGCTTTTCTCCCTTAGTTTGCAGGCTAAGAAAATCGTCGGAGGTCTTATACCTCTTGACGTGGGCACGAGCCTGAAATCCCAATTTCAGCCCTCGAAACATCTCATATGTTTTGCGACGTTTCAAAACGTCTTCGGTGCCTCAACTCTAAGCCGTTTAACTAAACTATCACGTAGTTATCAAAATGTGTATGTCAGATGTTCGCAACATCCATAGACAACGTTCGAGGTTCAGCACACTGAGCGATGCATTAAGGACATAAGCCTTCTATGAAGCAATGAGGACAAACCTCAGTTTACGGACCAAGTCCGCATAATTACTACTATCAACTTTCAACTAAATTTTCTCTAGGAACATATCTAAACAGTAGAACTGAAGCGCGAGCTATGACATAATTTGCGAAGACCTTTTGACTATGTTCAGGATAATTAAGTTCATCTTATGAACTCCCACTCAGATAGACATCCCTCTAGTCATCTAAGTGATTACATGATCCGAGTCAACTAGGCCGTGTCCGATCATCACGTGAGATGAACTAGTCATCATCGGTGAACATCTTCATGTTGATCGTATCTACCATACGACTCATGCTTGACCTTTCGGTCTCTTGTGTTCCGAGGCCATGTCTGTACATGCTAGGCTCGTCAAGTCAACCTAAGTGTTTCGCATGTGTTCCGAGGCCATGTCTGTACATGCTAGGCTCGTCAACACCCGTTGTATTCGAACGTAAGAATCTATCACACCCGATCATCACGTGGTGCTTCGAAATGACGAACTTTCGCAACGGTGCACAATTAGGGGGAACACTTTCTTGAAATTTTAATGACGGATCATCTTATTTACTACCGTCGTTCTAAGCAAATAAGATGTATAAACATGATAAACATCACATGCAATCAAATAGTGACATGATATGGCCAATATCATATTGCTCCTTTTGATCTCCATCTTCGGGGATCCATGATCATCATCATCACCGGCATGACACCATGATCTCCATCATCGTGTCTTCATGAAGTTGTCTCGCCAACTATTACTTCTACTTCTATGGCTAACGGTTAGCAATAAAGTAAAGTAATTACATGACGTTTATGTTGACACGCAGGTCATAAATAAATAAAGACAACTCCTATGGCTCCTGCCGGTTGTCATACTCATCGACATGCAAGCCGTGATTCCTATTACAAGAACATGATCAATCTCATACATCACATATATCATTCATCACATTCTTCTTGGCCATATCACATCACATAGCATACCCTGCAAAAACAAGTTAGACGTCCTCTAATTGTTGTTTGAATGTTTTACATGGCTGCTATGGGTTTCTAGCAAGAACGTTTCTTACCTACGCAAAAACCACAACGTGATATGCCAATTGCTATTTACCCTTCATAAGGACCCTTTTCATCGAATCTGATCCGACTAAAGTGGGAGAGACAGACACCCGCTAGCCACCTTATGCAACTAGTGCATGTCAGTCGGTGGAACCAGTCTCACGTAAGAGTACGTGTAAGGTCAGTCTGGGCCGCTTCATCCCACAATGCCACCGAATCAAGATTGGACTAGTAACGGTAAGCATATTGAACAAAATCAACGCCCACAACTACTTTGTGTTCTACTCATGCATAGAAACTACGCATAGACCTAGCTCATGATGCCACTATTGGGGAACGTAGCAATAATTCAAAATTTTCCTACGTGTCACCAAGATCAATCTATGGGGTCATCTAGCAACGAGGGAGGAGTGGATCTACATACCCTTGTAGATCGTGCGCGGAAGCGTTCAAGAGAATGGGGTTGATGGAGTCGTACTCGTCGTGCTCCAAATCACCGATGATCCTAGCACCGAACGGACGACACCTCCGCGTTCAACACACGTACGGAGCAGCGATGTCTCCTCCTTCTTGATCCAGCAAGGGGGAAGGAGAGGTTGATGGAGATCCAGCAGCACGACGGCGTGGTGGTGGAAGTAGCGGGATTCCAACAGGGCTTCGCCAAGCGCTGCGGGAGGAGGGAGATGTGTCATGGGAGGGAGAGGGAGGCGCCAGGGCTTAGGTGTTGCGGCCCTCCCTTCCCCCCACTATATATAGGGCCAAGGGAGAGGGGGGCGCAGCCTTGGCCCTTCCTCCAAGGAAGGGTGCGGCCAGGGAGGAGTCCATCCTCCCCAAGGCACCTAGGAGGTGCCTTCCCCCTTTAGGACTCTTCCTTTCCCTTATCTCTTGGCGCATGGGCCTCTTGGGGCTGGTGTCCTTGGCCCATATAGGCCAAGGCGCACACCCCTACAGCCCATGTGGCCCCCAGGGCAGGTGGACCCCTTTGGTGGACCCCCGGACCCCTTTCGGCACTCCCGGTACAATACCGATAATGCGTGAAACTTTTCCGGCGACCAAAACAAGACTTCCCATATATAAATCTTTACGTCCGGACCATTCCGGAACTCCTCGTGACGTCCGGGATCTCATCCGGGACTCCGAACAACTTTCGGGTTACCGCATACTAATATCTCTATAACCCTAGCGTCACCGAACCTTAAGTGTGTAGACCCTACGGGTTCGGGAGACATGCAGACATGACCGAGATGACTCTCCGGTCAATAACCAACAACGGGATCTGGATACCCATGTTGGCTCCCACATGTTCCACGATGATCTCATCGGATGAACCACGATGTCAAGGACTTAATCAATCCCGTATACAATTCCCTTTGTCTATCGGTACAATACTTGCCCGAGATTCGATCGTCGGTATCCCGATACCTTGTTCAATCTCGTTATCGGCAAGTCTCTTTACTCGTTCCGTAACACATCATCCCATGATCAACTCCTTGATCACATTGTGCACATTATGATGATGTCCTATCGAGTGGGCCCAGAGATACCTCTCCGTCACACGGAGTGACAAATCCCAGTCTCGATTCGTGCCAACCCAACAGACACTTTCGGAGATACCCGTAGTGCACCTTTATAGTCACCCAGTTACGTTGTGACATTTGGCACACCCAAAGTATTCCTACGGTATCCGGGAGTTGCACAATCTCATGGTCTAAGGAAATGATACTTGACATTAGAAAAGCTTTAGCATACGAACTACATGATCTTGTGCTAGGCTTAGGATTGGGTCTTGTCCATCACATCATTCTCCTAATGATGTGATCCCGTTATCAACGACATCCAATGTCCATGGTCAGGAAACCGTAACCATCTATTGATCAACGAGCTAGTCAACTAGAGGCTTACTAGGGACATGGTGTTGTCTATGTATCCACACATGTATCCGAGTTTCCTATCACAATTCTAGCATGGATAATAAATGATTATCACGAACAAGGAAATATAATAATAATCAATTTATTATTGCCTCTAGGGCATATTTCCAACATATATGTATCAACAAGAGACAGTAAAAAAGGTTTACGCAGGGTCTTAATCTAAAAATAATCCTTTGAGCGGGTCCCTGCTGCACATCTGCGCTTGTGTCTCCTTTGTGCCGTATCCTGGACGGGTGTAGCACGATGATCGTCTGAAAAAGAGAGGAAGTTAAGTGAAAAAGTTGTCGTGCAAAAAGATAGTTTTTAAAGAAACCATGTATAATTGAAGATGATAAGAAATTGCCACTTGTCTGCGCGTGTTGAGCCCCTTGTATTGACAAATAGGGGTGTGATCACTTATTCGGTGTAAATAGCAGCGCCGGACTCGATCGCTGGTCCGGACGCCTTTAATGTTCGGCTGCCAAGGCAGCCTCACTCTCTTCGGCACGCAGAGAGCACTTGATATCATCGTGCACTGTAATAATGCCACGTGGACCGGGCATCTTGAGTGTGAGGGAGGCGTAGTGTGGTATTGCATTAAAGCAAGCGAAAGCTTCGCGTCTGAGCAGGGCTTGATAGCCACCTTGAAATGGAACGATGTGGAAAGTTAAATGCTCGCGACGGAAGTTATCGGAGGAGCCGAATGTAACTTGTAATGAGAGGGAGCCCGTACAACGAGCCCCTGGGCCTGGCGTTACTCCTTTAAAGGTAGTATTGTTATGGAGAATTTGTGTTGGGTCTAACCCCATCCCGTGGATTGTATCCTGATATATTAGGTTTAGGCTACTGCCGCCGTCCATAAAGACTCGTGTGAAGTGATATCCGCCAATTACTGGGTCTAATACTAGGGCAGCCCATCCTATGTGTCGGATACTTGCTGAGTAATCATGATGGTCGAAGGTGATCGGTTGAGACGACCAGTGGCAGGACTTTGCGGTAACATGCATTTGGGTATATTTTCCTGAGAGTGCCGCGTTGTTTTTTCCCTTGATCACGTGTAACATGTTTACTGTTTTGACTTCTGGTGGAAATTTCTTTTGTTCCGCCGAGTCTTGTTTGGGAGGCTCGTCCTCGTCTTCACTTGGTGTATCCTCCCCCTTGTGTACGACGTTGAGCTTGCCGGACTGCTTGAAGACCCAACATTCTCTGTGGGTGTGATTAGCGGGTTTACCAGGGGTACTATGGATCTGGCATACTTGGTCCAGAATTTTGTTGAGGCTGGACAGTTCATCCCTGGTGCCTTTAGGGAGCGGCTTTTGACCTGGCCGAGAGCTTCTGAATCCGGCATTTACTGCCGTGCCCTTCGTGCTGTCTTCTTTAATCCAGCGTTTGTTATTGCTGTTGCGCCGTGATTTCCCGTTTCCATCTCTAACTTCAGATGTACTGGGGTCGCTGGTGCTACATCTGGCTAGCCAGCTGTCCTCGCTCGCGCAAAAGCGGGTCATGAGGTTTGTTAATGCGGCCATCGTTCTCGGCTTATTTTGGCCGAGGTGTCTGGCGAGCCATTCGTCACGGACGCTATGCTTGAAAGCTGCCAAGGCTTCGGCGTCTGGACAGTCGACAATCTGGTTCTTTTTAGTAAGAAACCTGTTCCAAAGCTTTCGGGCTGACTCTCCGGGCTGTTTAGTTATATGACTCAAATTGTCCGCATCCGGAGGTCGGACATAAGTCCCTTGAAAATTTGCCCGAAAGGCGTCTTCGAGCTCTTCCCAACTTCCAATGGAGCTTTCGGGGAGGCCATTGAGCCAGTGACGAGCTGGCCCTTTGAGCTTGAGGGGTAAGTATTTGATGGCGTGGAGATCATCTCCTCGAGCCATATGGATGTGAAGGATGTAGTCCTCAATCCAGACCCCAAGGTCTGTTGTTCCATCGTATGCCTCTATGTTTACGGGCTTGAATCCCTCTGGAAATTCATGGTCCAGCACCTCATCAGTGAAACATAGGGGGTGTGCGGCACCCCTGTAGCTGGGTGTACCACATTGTTCGGATGTTTGTTGTGTTGCATTGTATGCTCGGGCGCGCTTGCGTGGTCCATAGATGGATCTTGTTGCGCCGTCCTTTGGGTGCGAGCCCTCGCAGGGGTCGCGTATTGCATTGTGAGCGGCATTGTATGCCGCTCTGTGTTGGTAGAGGGGTCGTCTATCCGACCAGGTGGCTGCTTTGATATTTGGTTGTGGGGGTTCTGGGGCCTCCTCATCGAATTCAGGTAGCAGCTTTCGCTTTGGGTAGCTCTTGGAGGGGTGATTGTCGCCGTACCTTGCTGTAGTGCTGAGTATTTTACTCCATCTGAATTGGAGTGTGTCTTGCATGGCCTTGAGCCTTTGCTTCTGCTTTTTCAGGCTCCCCGCGGTGGCAACAAGCCTTTTACGGGCAGTCTGCTGCTCCGGGTGTCTGTCCGGCGTTATATTGTCCGGACCGTTATCCTTGATAGGATTTGTTTGTTCGGTTTGATTATCCGGATTGCCGTTGTCCGGCAGCGGTTTGCCCTGCTCCAATGCTGGTCTGTGTGATCGCTATTTCTGTCAAGGCGGGATTTGGGGCGGCGCTTGCGTCGCCGCTTTGACTACTTTTCGAGGGAACAGGCCTTTGGTTTGTCCTTCCGCTCCTTGTCATCATCTTTTGATGCGTCCACCATGTGTACGTCATATGGCGAGGTGGCGTTCCAGGGCCCAATAGGCGCTGGTTCTTCACCGTCTCCTTCATCGGCGTCCATACCGTCGATGTCTTCGGAGTCGAAGTCGAGCATGTCGGTTAAGTCGTCGACAGTGGCTACAAAGTGGGTGGTGGATGGGCTTTGAATTTCTTCATCGTCCGAATCCCAACCTTGCTGGCCGTAGTGCGGCCAGGGCTCTCCTGATAAAGAGAGAGACTTCAGTGTCTTCAGAATATCACCAAAAGGCAAGTGCTGAAAGATGTCCGTGGCAGTGAACTCCATGATCGGCGCCTAATCGGATTCGATTGGCAGGGGCGCTGAGGGAGTCATGGATTAGGGGGTGTTCGGGTAGCCGGACTATACCTTCAGCCAGACTCCTAGACTATGAAGATACAAGATTGAAGACTTCGTCCCGTGTCCGGATGGGACTTTCCTTGGCGTGGAAGGCAAGCTTGGCGATGCGGATATTCAAGATCTCCTACCATTGTAACCGACTCTATGTAACCCTAACCCTATCCGGTGTCTATATAAACTGGAGGGTTTTAGTCCGTAGGACAACTTCATCAACTCCATAGACAACAATCATACCATAGGCTAGCTTCTAGGGTTTAGCCTCCTTGATCTCGTGGTAGATCTACTCTTGTACTACCCATATCATCAATATTAATCAAGCAGGACGTAGGGTTTTACCTCCATCGAGAGGGCCCGAACCTGGGTAAAACATCGTGTTCCCTGCCTCCTATTACCATCCGGCCTAGACGCACAGTTCGGGACCCCCTACCCGAGATCCGCCGGTTTTGACACCGACATTGGTGCTTTCATTGAGAGTTCCTCTGTGTCGTCGCCTTTAGGCCCGATGGCTCCTTTGATCATCAACAACGATGCGGGCCAGGGTGAGACTTTTCTCCCCGGACAGATCTTCATCTTCGGCGGCTTCGCTCTGCGGGCCAATTCTCTTGGCCACTTGGAGTAGATCGAAAGCTACGCCCCTGGCCATCAAGTCAGGTTTGGAAGCTTAAACTACATGGCTGACATCCGCGGAGACTTGATCTTTGATGGGTTCGAGCCATGTCCAAGCGCGCTGCACTATCTCGAGGGGCACGATCTAGCTCTGCCTCTGGGTAGTGTCCTGGAGGCCGCACACGCATCGGCTCCGACCTCTAACTCGAAGCCTATTGCGCCAATCGAGGACGAGCGGTTGGACGCCACCTCAGGGGTTGCGATCTTAAAGGCGATCGAGCCGAACGCTAGCCCCGCACTCTGCATGATCCGTGACTCCGAGGATCCGGACTCCTCCTCGGACTCCGAACCCCCCGCGCCCCTGCCAATCGAATCCGATTGGGCGCCGATAATGGAGTTCACCACCGCAGACATCTTTCAGCACTCGCCTTTTGGTGTCATCCTAAATTCTCTTAAGTCTCTCTCTTTATCAGGAGAGCCCTGGCCGGATTACGGTCAGCGAGGACGGGATACGGACGACGAATAAATTCAAAGCCCACCCACCACCCACTTTGTAGCCACTATCGACGATTTAACCGACATGCTTGACTTCGGCTCCGAAGACATCGACGGTATGGACACCAAACAGGAACCAACACCTGTAGGGCGCTGGAAGGCCACCTCGTCATATGACATATATATATGGTGGATACTCCGAAAGATGGAGATGGTGATGGAACAGTGGGGGATGACACCCCCAAGAAACAGCCAAAGCGCCGGCGTCAGCGGCGCCGCTCTAAATCCTGCCAAAGCAAAAACGGTGATTCCGGCACGGGAGATAATACTACCCCGGACAGCGCCGAAGAACACCCACCTCAGCAAGATTCGGCACAGGAAGATGGAGAAGCCAGCCCTCATGAGAGAGCGGCAGACCAAGAGGTTGAGGATGATAACTATATGCCTCCCTCCGAAGACGAGGCAAGCCTCGATGACGACGAATTCGTCATACCATCAGACCCCGCCGAACAAGAGCGTTTTAGACGCAGGCTTTTAGCCACGGCAAGCAGCCTCAAGAAAAAGCAGCAGCAGCTTAGAGCTGCCCAAGATTTGCTAGCTGACAGATGGACTAAAGTCCTTGCGGCCGAAGAGTATGAACTCAAACGCCCCTCCAAGAGTTACCCAAAGCGCAGGCCGCTACCCTGATCAGAGGAGGAAGCACCTACATCACCAGCGCATGACATGGCAGACCTGCCACCTCGTGGCCGCGACAGAGAGGTCTCTCGACCCTCCACCCAAGCCATGCCCCGACGCCACTCAACCAAGGCACGGGAAAATGCGCCAGACCTGCGAGACGTACTGGAAGACAAGGCAAGACAAACAAGATCGATCTACGGATCGCACAGGTGCCCTACGGCACGTGACGATGATCTTCACTCCAGATACAACAAATCCGGCCGGGCCGAACACAACAGACATAGCTCTTCCGAGCTACGTCGTTATATAGCCCAGCATAGAGGCGCCGCACACCCGCTATGCTTCACGAATGAAGTAATGGAGCACAAAATCCCAGAGGGTTTCAAACCCGTAAACATCGAATCATACGATGGCACAACAGATCCGGCGGTATGGATCGAGGATTATCTCCTTCACATCCACATGGCACGCGGCGATGATCTAGACGCCATCAAATACATCCCGCTCAAACTTAAAGGACCGGCCCGACATTGGCTTAACAGCTTGCCAGCAGACTCAATCGGTTCTTGGGAGGACCTGGAAGCCGCATTCCTCGACAACTTCCAGGGCACTTACGTGCGACCACCGGATGCCGACGACTTAAGCCACATAATTCAGCAGCCAGAGGAATCGGCCTGACAATTCTGGACATGGTTCCTAACAAAGAAAAACCAGATAGTCGACTGTCCGGATGCAGAGGCCCTAGCAGCCTTCAAGCATAACATCCGGGACGAGTGGCATGCCCGGCACCTGGGACAGGAAAAGCCGAAATCTATGGCAGCCCTCACGACACTCATGACCTGATTTTGTGCGGGAGAAGATAGCTGGCTAGCTCGCAGTAACAACTTATCAAAGAATCCTGGTAATTCGGATACCAAGGACAAAAGTGGCAGGACACGTCGGAATAAGCAAAAACGCCGCGTTAGCAGCGACAGCAATGAAGACACGACAGTCAATGCCGGATTCAAAGGCTACAAATCCGGTCAGCGGAAAAAGGCATTCAAAAAGAATACTCAAGGCCCGTCCAGTTTGGACCGAATACTCGACCGCTTGTGCCAAATACATGGCACCCCCGAAAGGCCAGCCAATCACACTAACAGAGATTGTTGGGTGTTCAAGCAGGAAGGAAAGTTAAGAGCCGAAAACAAAGACAAGGGGCTGCACAACGATGACGAGGAGGAGCCCAAGCCGCCGAACAACAATGGACAGAAGGGCTTTCCCCCACAAGTGCGGACGGTGAACATGATATACACAACCGACATTCCCAAGCGGGAGCGGAAGCGTGCGCTACGGGACATTTATGCGATGGAGCCAGTCGCCCCAAAGTTCAACCCATGGTCCTCCTGCCCGATCACTTTTGATCGAAGGGACCATCCCACTAGCATCCGTCATGGCGGCTTCGCCGCATTTGTTCTCGACCCAATCATTGACGGATTTCATCTCACAAGAGTCCTCATGGACGGCGGCAGTAGCCTGAACCTGCTTTATCAGGATACAGTGCGCAAAATGGGCATAGATCCCTCAAGGATTAAGCCCACAAAAACGACCTTTAAAGGCGTTATACCAGGTGTAGAAGCCAACTGTACAGGCTCAGTAACACTTGACGTGGTCTTCGGATCCCCGAACAATTTCCGAAGCGAAGAGTTAATCTTCGATATAGTCCCGTTTCGCAGTGGCTATCACGCCCTGCTCGGACGAACCGCATTCGCAAAGTTCAATGCGGTGCTGCACTATGCATATCTCAAGCTCAAGATGCCAGGCCCTCGAGGAGTAATCACGGTCAACAGAAACACCGAACGCTCCCTCCGTACGGAGGAGCACACGGCGGCTCTCGCAGCGGAAGTGCAAAGTAGCCTTCTTAGGCAATTCTCCAGTCCGGTCGTTAAAAAGCCAGACACTGCCAAGCGCGCCCGGAGTAGCCGATAGCAGGACCGCCTGGCACACTCTGAACAAGCGTAGCAATACGGCCCCAACCCCAGCTCTCGCGACGTAGCAAAACCAGTACCTCGCGTACATAACTACGCCCTTGAAATTCCATGGGCACAGGGGAAGGGGCACAATAACGGCAAGCCCAAAATACGGCTTAAAACGGACAAGGGGCTGCCGGATTTTTTTTTTAATTTTTTCTTATTTTCAGGACTCCATACTTCAGACGACCTGTTCGGCAATTGGACTGCCGCACAAACGATGCAAGATCCAGGGAGGCAGACAAGCCATGCCGCATTATGGAACTCCCAGGTGGTCTCTGTTACGAGCGGTATACCTGTTTTAAATACAATTCCGCGGCCTGCCCCTGGTCAGGACATACCAAATAGTCCAATATCTTTTGCTTACCGCACTATTTGTATTGTTCGGCTTTGATAAATAGCCTCTCTATAAACAATGCATAGCCTTCTGTCTATTTTTTGCATTATCATCTTTTCATATATATGTTTATGACATGTTGCACCCGTACACTGTGGTACGGAAAAATACGCTAGGGGCTTTAGTACCCATTAATATGACGTGAGAAGTCCGTACACTTTCACAAGTGCGGCACCCCAAACTTATAGCACTATATGCATCAGCTCCGAATCATGATTTGGGTCAATAGTTGGGTTTGCCCGGCTCCTATGTTTTGGTGCCTTATGTTCCGCTATATCGGCTAAGGTAGCACTAGGAGAACCACTATGATTGTGCCCCGGTTGAGCTGGGCTAAGCACCTCAGTGGAGAAAGCTAAAACTGACTATCAAGATGTGGCGAGAGACCGGTCGCTGTTCGAGAGGTTTTTCGAGTCCCTAAAGGCTTATGCCGCTTCGAGCGAGGAGCTGGCTTTGTCCGGCCAAGGCGTGGATAGCGCCCCGAACCCGGTCTTCCGAACTAGGGGCTTCGCCGAAATTTAAAATTATAGAGTTCTATGGCTAAGTGAGAGTGTTCAAGCATTATAGTGCGATTGCCTGGTTCGTTGTGCTGAGCGCCTCCCTCAAAGGACCCAACTATGGGAAAAAGAGCCCTCAGGTTTATCCCGAACACCCCAGCACTAGTGGCATGGGGGCAGAAGCCGACGACTGGCCATCTCTCAATTTTTGATAAACGGCCGCATAGAAAGTAATATTTTAAATTCAATAAGCATTGCTTAGCGCATATGAACAAGTTTTCAGCGCACAGGATAAACACGAGCGAGTTCATTCAAAAATTACATCCTTGGTACATTCATCCGCCACAAGGCGGGCACCCGCAAGAACATCCTTATAGTAGTTCTCGGGCTTGAGATGCTCCTTCCCTGGCGGCGGCCCGTCCCTCACAAGCTTCTCACCGTCCAGCTTACCCCAGTGCACCTTTGCACGGGCAAGGGCCCTACGGGCACCTTCGATGCAGACGGAACGCTTGATGACCTCGAGCCTCGAACAGGCCTCCACCAGTCGCCGCACCAGCCCGAAGTAGCTCCCAGGCAGGGCCTCTCCGGGCCACAACCGAACTATGAAGCCCTTCATGGCTTGTTCGGCCACCTTGTGGAGCTCGACCAGCTGTTTCAGCTGGTCGCTTAAGGGAACAGGGTGTCCGGCCTCAGCATACTGAAACCAGAACACCTTCTCCGTCGAGCTACCCTCTTCGGCTCGGTAGAATGCGGCGGCGTCGGATACGCTGTGGGGAAGATCTACGAATGCCCCTGGAGAGCTCCGGATTCGGGTAAGTAACAAGTACTTTACTTTTATACTTCTGCTTTGCATAAAGAACGCCTTACCCGCCGCTATATTTTTCATCTCCTCCAACTCTTGGAGGGCCTTTTGGCCTTGGGCCTTGGCGGACTTGGCAGTCTCAAGCGCCGCGAGCTCAGACGCTTGCGTCTTGGACTCAAGCCCCAAACTCTCATGATTTTTCATGAGAGCCTGAAGCTCCTGCTGCACCTCGCCAACCTGGCCCTCAAGTTTCCCTCGCTCAGAGCACTCCACGGCCGCTTTCTTTTCGGCCTCGGACAGCGCCTGCTTGAGGGTCGCCACCTCAGTCGTGGCCCCTACAATAAGCAGTACAATCCTGTTATTTTTTGCAATCAAGCCTTTCTATAGGCACTTTTTCTGTAAGGTATTTCTTACCTTCTTTCTCCTCGAGCTGCCGTTTGGCAAGGCCAAGCTCTTGCTCGGTCCGCTTGAGGCCCTGTTTCAGGGCACCCACCTCCACAGTCAGTGCGGCGGTGTCTAGCAGCGAAGCCTACATATGCATATTGACTCTTTGTTGGTAGACTCCTGCGAAATTTAATAGATCCTCTATTTGGTTTTTCTTTCCGAACACCGAACAGAGCATCAGGGGCTACTGTCTATGTGGTTATATTTTTACATATTTTTTACTTACCTCGAAGCCTGTTAGAAGGCTAGCGCAAGCTTCACTCAGTCCGCTCGTGGCGGACTGAACCTTCTGGATCACCGTACTCATAATAGTACGGTGCTCCTCGTCGATGGAGGTGCCGTCAAGCACCTCCAGCAGATTGTCCAGCACCTTTGGTTGGACGGAGGATGCCGGCTCAGAAGGCTTACTCCTCTTGGAAGGAGTTCGCCTACCGCGGACCGAAACTGTTGTAGATTCCGGTGCGGTGTCCGGCTCAAAGCCGGACTTGGAGCCCTGGGGGGCCTTGTCCCCTTCACTCCTGGAGTCCGGGAGGTTGCCTTGCGGCTCCTCCGGGACCACCTCCTCCTGCACGGGAGCTCGTCGCGATGCCACTTTGGCGGCGTCCGCGGTGCGGGGGGAGACAGCGGGCGGAACGGAGTTCACGTCCGATGAGTCCAGGGAGCCGCCCGACGATTCGTCGAGTCCGGTCCGGGGCGGGCTGCATAATTATATTCGACATTAGTGAAAGCTGTGCAACAAAGGAACGTCATGAGTTACTCTGATATCCGAACTTACGATTTCACCGGACGCTTGGCCCTGTCTAGCCACTCCTCTTCGTCCTCTTCGGCGTCGGGGAGGTAGTCCGGCGGAGGGGTCTTCCTCTTCTTGGACCCTTCGGCCTCCCCCGTTGGGGCGGCCTTCCTTTTCTTTCCTTCCCCCGCTGGAAGGGGAGAGGTTTCTTCTTCCTCCTCCTCGTTTTCACGGGAGGAGTGCGTCTCGGACTCGTCAGATGACGAGTCCGACACCACCATATTACGGGCACTCTTTCGAGTCCCCGTGGTCTTCTTCTTCTTGGCCTTCTTCTCCGGCACCACATAAGGTGCAGGAACCAGCAGCTTCCTTAGGAGAGCTGGGGCTGGGTCTTCGGGCAGCGGAGCCGAACAGTTAATCGGTCCGGATATCGCCTGCCAAGCCTGTCAAAGGTAAGGGAGTTTAGATCCCGCATAGAGTCAAACTATGGAAAAAGCTTAAAACATCCTGTAAAAGGTGTAGATGGCTTACCTCGTTAGCATGACGCTGCGAGCTGTATCCACGGTCCTCGGAAGCGGATGCAGGAGCCTCGGTGCCCTTAAGTAGCAGCCTCCAGGCGTCTTCGTACGTCGTGTCGAAGAGCCCGCTTAGGGTTTGATGCTGCGCCGGGTTGAACTCCCATAGATTAAAATCCCGTTGTTGACACGGGAGGATCCGGCGGACGAGCATAACCTGGATTACATTGACAAGCCGGACTGGCTTGTTCACCAGGGACTGGATGCATTGCAATCCGGTCACCTCTTTTTCGTTACCCCACGACAGGCCCGTCTCTTTCTAGGACATAAGCCGCGTGGGGGGTCCGGATCGGAACTCGGGGGCTGCGGTCCATTTCGGATCGCGCGGCTCGGTGATATAAAACCACCCGGCTTGCCATCCCTTTAGGGTCTCCACAAAAGAGCCCTCGAACCATAGGACGTTGGCCATCTTGCCCGCCATGGCGCCTCCGCACTCTGCCTGGTTGCCGCGCACCACCTTGGGCTTGACGTTGAAGGTCTTGAGCCAGAGGCCGAAATGGGGGTGGACGCGGAGAAAAGCCTCGCACACAACTATAAACGCCGAGATGTTGAGGATCAAGTTCGGGGCCAGATCGTGGAAATCCAGGCCGTAGTAGAACATGAGCCCCCAGACAAATGGGTGAAGTGGAAAACCCAGTCCGCGGAGGAAGTGGGGAAGGAATACTACCCTCTCATGGGGCCTTGGGGTGGGGATAAGCTGCCCCTCCTCGGGAAGCCGGTGCGTGATGTCCCTGGACAAGTATCCGGCCTTCCTTAGCTTTTTAACTTGGCCCTCCGTAACGGTGGAGACCATCCACTTGCCTCCCGCTCCGAACATTGCTGGAGGAGGTTGAGGTGGGAAGTGCGGGCTTGGGCGCTGGAGCTCGAGTGCACAGGAGATGGATAGGCAGAGGAGGAAGAAGGCGTAGGTAAAAAGGTGGATCCTTATCCCCTTATATGGGCGGATGCGGTTGTGCGTCCCCACCTGCCTAGTAAAACTCACTTGCCTCCCAAGCGCCGTGATAAGTGGCGCGATTGGATTACCCACGTCCGTATTGATGAGAATCCCGTAAAAGGGGGGTACACGATCTCTACTTTGACAAGACGTGCCAAGGAAACTGCCTTGCAAAACACGCTGAGGTGAAAAAGTAAAAACGATTCGTAAAGGACTTGGCCGTAGTGTGATGGTGCACTGTGGAATACGTCAGCAGATTGGATTTGTGTTAATATTATTCTCTCTATGGCAATATGTGGAAACTTATTTTGCAGAGCCGGACACTACTCTTGGTGTTTACAATCTTCTATGAAGGACATGGAGGAGGACCCAATCTCCCCATACTTGTTCTTGCTGGCACCAGAGGGCCTTTCATGCCTTTTAAAATAACAAGATGACTCATCTAACCTTCATGGTCTACAAGTGGCACCGTCGGCGCCACCGGTAAATCACTTATTATTTGCAGATGACATCCTACTGTTTTTCAAGGACAATATTGTGGGTGCATATGAGGTCAACCAATTGTTTGATTATTGGATCATTATTGCCAAGCAATGGGTCAGCGGATTAATCATGGTAAATCTTCTATATTTTTCAGTAAGGGTGTCCCCGATAGCGTTCGGGCAGAGATCAAAGATTTGCTCCATGTGCCAAATGAAATGTTGAATGAAAAATATCTGGGTATGCCATCCGATGTGGGACAGTAAAAAACGGAGCTTTCAAGTTCTTGAAGGATCGCTTATGAAACAAAATACAAGGCTGGATTGAGAAGACTTTGTCAACTGCAGGAAAGGAAGCTCTAGTCAAATCAGTAGCCCAAGCAATTCCTGTCTTTTCTACGTCCTATTTCAAGCTTCCTAGAGGGCTGGGTGAGCATCTAAATATGCTTATTTAGAATTTCTAGTGGGTCCCAAGGATGGCCACCGAAACAACCTAAATCTTGGGGGGGGGGGCTGGGTTTCAAGGATTTTGAATTGTTCAATCTAGCAATGTTTGTGAAGCAATGTTGGCGAATCCTCCAGCAACATGAGTCTCTCAGTGCCCGCATCCTTAAAAGTGTCTATTTCCCCACGACATCAATATTGCAAGCAACACTCGGGTCTCGCCCTAGTCAGATATGGAGGGCAATCATGGAAGGCATTGAAGTTCTTAAACATGGACTCATTAAAAGGATAGGCAATGGAACTACCACAGACGTTCGGTTGGAGAATTGGATCCCCAGAAAAGAGATGATGCGCCCTTTTGGGAACAAGGTGCCGAACCCCATGAGGCTAGCTACAGATTTTATTGACCCTACCTTGGCGAAGTGGGATAGGCAGCAAGTTGAGCAAACCTTCTTACCTATTGACGTCCCTGCAATCATGGCAATCCCTATATGAACGAGGAATATAGAGGACTATTGGGCTTGGAACATCGAGAGAAGTGGCTCCTTCTCGGTTCGTCCATCGTATATAATGCTCGTGGCAACTAGAAAGCGAAGAGAAGCATGGCTAGAAGGAACAACCGGTTCATCTAGTTCACATAGGGAGGAAACATCTTGGAAGAAGCTATGGAATACCTAGGTTCTGGCGAAGGTTAATATGTTTTTATGGTGACTATCTAGGCAGTCGCTCCCTACGGAGGATGTGAGAGCACACCACCATATGTCGACTTCGAGTTCATGTGGAGTTTGTGGTTGGACTGTTGGAGGCACTCGCTCCTTGAGTGCTCGATGGCAAGATGCATATGGGCACTCGACACGGGAGACCTAGTGAACCAAATGATCTCCATCATGGAACCGAGGGAAAAACTGGCTTTTTACGCTCATGGAGACTAACTCATACGGATTTCGTGAGATTGGCAGTCATGCTTTGGTCCATTTGGTCCACTCGGCGGAAAATTTTACATTAAGGTATTACCCAGAGTCCGCATGTCACACATTTGTTCATCAAGCGATTCATCTCTGAGCTTGAACTGCTACACGAGGGAAAGAAAACAACTTTTTAACCAGCCCCCCGGGAGATAAGGCAGGTACATGCAAGACCAACAACACCCCTGCATGGATATGCCAAAATCCACACTGACGGTGCGGTCAGGCGAAACTGGGGCGGCTCTGCTGCAGCTGTATGTCGGGATGATTCGGGTAACTATCTAGGGAGCTCCTCCCTTGTTATTGATGGACAGACTGACCCGGCCATCCTCGAGGCAATTGCTATCAGAGAAGTGATGGCCCTGGCGGAAGATGTTCTTGTTCATGACTTCATTATTTGCCCGGATTGCAAGCAGGTTATTGAGGACATAAGAAATGGTAATCAAGGACACTACAGATCCATCATCACAGATATAAAACTTTGAGATACTAGTTTTAGATGTAATTTTATTTTCGAAGGCCGAGCCGTCAACGACAAGGCCCATAGTTTAGCTAAGCACTCTCTTACTCTCGGCCCGGCACGCCATGCTTGGTTGGCCAACCCCCATGATCCGAATTATATCCCACCTCATGTGAATTATCATCAATAAAGCTTAGCTTATCCCTAAAAATAGGAGCTCCCTCGATCTAGCCGTTGTGCTCGGTTGCCTCAAAAAAGTTGTTGTGCTCGGGCCCCTCAAAAAGAAACGGGTTTGCTAAAAATCAGTCGACTGAGATTTAACCAAGTCTCAGTTGACCATGCAACATTTGTCCCAATGTTGTAACTTTTTTCCTACCGGTTGCAACATCGGCCTTGTTGGTTGTAGCATGTTGTGCATCATTGATTGTAGCACATCGTCTCACCGGTTGTAACATCCGTCATTGACGGTTGTAGCATTTTAATCACACTGATTGCAGCATCAGTTGTCAATGGTCGCAAAACTATCGCAATATTTTTCATTGTCGGTTGTAGCATCTAGCGGTGCCGCTTGCAACAAAACAACTTTGCTGATGTCACTCGACTGAGACTTCGTTAAGTCTCAGTAAACTGAGTTCTAGACAAACCCAAAAGAAAAGTCATTGTGCTCGGTCGCTGCTACGTTTCCTTCGGTTTTCTTTCGGCATTTTTTTCTTTTGTATTTTTTCTTTGGTTTTCTTTATTTGTACACCGGTTATCTTTGGTTTTTCTTTGTTTCTTCTTTTGTTGCTTCAGTTTTCTTTGTTTACTTTTAATTTTTTTCAATATGGTCCACTGTTTTGCATCGGTTTCTTTGGTTTCATGTTTTTCCCTTTTCTCTTTGGTTTCATTGTTTCTTTCCGTTTTTTCTTTACTTTCTTATATTTTTCATACACACTGTACATTTTCTGTATATAGTAGGAACACTTTTTATAGATGTTTGTCATTTTTATATACATGATTAATTTTCAATAATATATGTAGATTTACATTTTTTGTATACTAAAAAACATTTTTCTTATACACGTGTTGATGTCTACTTTCTAATATAGATTTTAAAAAATCATATACATAATAAAAAAATCTTATACTACATCTTTAACTTTTTCAAGTACGTGATTAATATTTTTTTCAAATATAAGAATTGATGTTTATTTTTTATACATACTAGATGACCCGTTGCGCCGATGGCGTAAGGGGCGAGAGTAAGGCATGTATTGTGAGAGTGAACATAAAGATATTTAGGGGCAGATTGGTACTGGTACACAGAATATTACAATGCTATTAGAAAGAAAGGAATAGGCATTATGCTTGGTGAAAGATCAGTAGATGGATGTGGTGCCCATGAGTAAATACGGTCATGCACTTCAATACGTTGAGAGTAAACAGGTGGTTTAACTATGTAGTCTTCTGAAAATAGCAGGAGAAGGACAGTTATTTACATAGAGAACAAGCGATGACAAACTGAGTTTAACCATAGACATAACAACGGAATTTAAAGTTGATACACTTCTTTTAGCCAAAGAGGCAGCAATGGAAGGCAACAATACATATCTTACTTAGAGTGCTCCAAAAGGACAAATAGAACACGCTGCTTGATATGAAACAAAAGGTAGCTGTTCTAGTAACCTTAGAAGCATCCTGGTGAGCGCATATTGACCCAAGTTCACCAAAAGCTATCTCTTGTAGTATCCAGGCGCTGTTCAGACTTCGTACCAATATAGCGCAGCCTCTGTGTCAGTTTTTCAATGCTTGCAAGTGCTGCTTTCATAGCCTTTTGGTATTATCCTGCCCTCTCAAGTGTCGAGCAGTCGTTCTGTTTTGTATTTGAGTACAATATCAATTCATATATCTGACGGCGTAGTACCACCCTTTGCGTAGCTTCTTGATTGTCTTGTTTGCTGCTACTAACCATTTGACCAGATGCTTAACTTCATTTTCTAGCCTCTTGACATGGGTGTAGTGGTAGTCTCTCATTTCTCTGCCATATGCATTCTCCATGTACCTAATAGCCGCGATAGCAGCACTGTCTTCTGCATCTTCATAGCCATCTAAAATTGCACCCGATATTGAGGTCGGAACAAGCAAACCATCAAGCAATTGCAAGGAAGAATTGAAAGTAACTGTCACACGATTCTTGCCGCCCGGACATATCTTGTGATAGTAACTTGCAGGGGGCAACTTCAAAGCTTTTAGCATAAGGTCAAATATGTGGGCATAAGGAATTACTATCAGGTAGTCATCTTCCTGTAGAGGAAAAGTAATGGTATGCCAAAGATCATGATTAGAAACCAGTATGTATAACGCAAAATATAGTGCACTATATTTTCTATGATGAACTGCCTATATGAATTCAAAAGCATGTCACTGACTATATGTATTCCATTTGAATATGGAAGAAGTATTCCAAACATTTCCTAAAGGATTAGTGAAAGAGAGGTCAAAGAGAATTTATTTTTTCCAGTCTTCAGAGTTGGAAGCACAGCATGGATTGGAAAAAATTCACCCTTTGAAGTTTCTTTTGTCTCTATAACTAATAAATTGATAGCAACTCAGTACAATCAGGATACAGAACAAATGTCACTATTATTTATGGTGACATCAAAAATCAGTAGCCACGTCTGCTTGATTCTTCTATAGAAGTTGAGATGACACTATTATTTCTGGATGACATAAATATGCTATGTGCCTCACATGGAATAAGTGGTACAAAGTGAAAATTCAGCCTAAACATTCTCACTAAGGATTTAGCTATAGAGCAAGGAAAAAAGAGTGGCATGACCAGCACAGCCAAAATGTAGAACAATAATGCTTACAGCACTAAGAACCTGTGAAAGCAAAATCGAAGACAAGGGCAAGAGCTCAATCATGTGTAATAGAGGCTGAACAATAGACATTAAGCTGGCACTTTGTGAAACCTGACATCTATAGGACCAAATTATGTGTAACAGAGGCCGCATAACAGATATTAAAGTGGCACATTCTGAAATCTGAAATCTTTAGTAGCAAATTACTTAGGGATAATGAACTGCATGTATCCTATCGAAGTGGTAACTGTAAAAGGGGATACATTTTGTGTGCACACGCTAGGATACATTTTGTCACTCTGAATGTCGGAGAGGTATCTCTGGGCCCTCTCAGTAATGCACATCACTTAAGCCTTGCAAGCATTGCAACTAATGAGTTAGTTGCGGGATGATGTATTACGGAACGAGTAAAGAGACTTGCCGGTAACGAGATTGAACTAGGTATTAGATACCGACGATCGAATCTCGGGCAAGTAACATACCGATGACAAAGGGAACAACGTATGTTGTTATGCGGTCTGACCGATAAAAGATCTTCATAGAATATGTAGGAACCAATATGAGCATCCAGGTTCCGCTATTGGTTATTGACCGGAGACGTGTCTCTGTCATGTCTACATTGTTCTCGAACCCGTAGGGTCCGCACGCTTAAGGTTTCGATGACAGTTATGTTATGAGTTTATACGTTTTGATATACCGAAGGTTGTTCGGAGTCCCGGATGAGATTACGAACATGACGAGGAGTCTCGAAATGGTCAAGACATAAAGATTGATATATCGGAAGCCTATGTTTGGATATCGGAAGTGTTCCGTGTGAAATCGAGATTTTACCGGAGTACCGGGAGGTTACTGGAACCCCCCGGGAGCTATATGGGCCTTAGTGGAAGAAGAGGAGGGCGGCCAGGGCTGGGCCGCGCGCCCCTCCCCCCTAGTCCGAATAGGGCAAGGAGAGAGGGGGCTGGCGCCCCCCTCCTTCTCTCTCCCTCTTTTCCCACCTCGCGAATCCTATTCCAACTAGGATTGGGGGAGAAGTCCTACTCCCGGAGGGAGTAGGACTCCTCCTGGCGCGCCCTATGATGGCCGGCCGGCCTCCCCCTGTTGAACCTTTATATACGGAGGCAGGGGCACCCCAGAGAAACACAAGTTGATCCACGTGATCATATTCTTAGCCGTGTGCGGCGCCCCCTGCCACCATAGTCCTCGATAATATTGTAGCGGTGCTTAGGCGAAGCCCTGTGACAGTAGTAAATCAAGATCATCACCACGCCGTCGTGCTGACGGAACTCTTCCCCAACACTTTGCTGGATCGGAGTCCGGGGATCGTCATCGAGCTGAACGTGTGCTAGAACTCGGAGGTGCCGTAGTTTCGGTGCTTGATCGGTCGGGCCGTGGAGACGTACGACTACATCAACCAAACGCTTCTGTTGTCGATCTACAAGGGTACGTAGATCACACTCTCCCCTCTCGTTGCTATGCATCACCATGATCTTGCGTGTGCGTAGGAAATTTTTTGAAATTACTATGTTCCCCAACATATCCCGGGCTACACAAATAGTTGCTCGACCACTGTCAGCGTCATGTTTGGATGGTATATCCAGGCACAAGGCCGCATGATCTTTTCCACAGGCTGCAGGTGGGACTGATAATGGGCGTCCCACCATATCTCACTTAATGCCAACAGGGTTAGGTGGGTGATAGCCAACAAGCCAGTAAAAATTTTGTGGGTTAAGTGTGATCAAGTGGCCTCCCACTTCCGAAAGGTATACAACATGCAGATATGTGATGTATGTATGCAGATATAGTTTCTTTTCTTGGAGGCTGGTTGTTTCACGGAAAATGTTTGCACTTTTCACATGAACCTCTTCCTCTGAGAAATGAGTTACAATAGGGATTCAGAATGTTACCTTGGGTTCAGGTGTTGTTGTCCTTGATAATGCCGAGGCTGAAGATCCCTCGTCACAAACAGCTCTAGTGTCCATGTCGTCCATGCGTTATGGTTTATTCCACAGGCTGAGGATCCCTCCTTGAACCACCACACATTTGTAAAATCACCTCCTAAAAGCATCACACAGCGGATCCAACACTCATTCATGTTGCAGAAAAACAAAGAAACGGTCCTAGGCCGGCAGAAACCTAGTCACGCATTTCATCGAGCAGATGATAGGCAGGGTAGCAGGCAAAACCTCACCTCACAGGGAAGGAATAAGTAGACGCACAAGCAGAGAGCAAACCAGACGCAACGTAGAGCAAACCAGACGCAGCAGCCCTGCAAACAAGAGAAAGGAGAGGGAAAAAGCAAGAACAAGTCAGCAGAGATCAATCTATGACGGGAGCAGCGGGAAATCAACCAAATAGAACAAGAACCTCACCCTAGCCAAACGCAACAGCAGCAGTGCGAGGAGCCATGACGGAAACAAGCGGAGGAGGGCGAGACGAGCAGGCGAGGACCGAGAACGGCGAGCGACGAGGAGCGACAATGGCGGGCAAGCGGATGAGGGCAAGGCGAGGATACGCAGGCGGGGAAGTGGGATGAGACGGGAGGCACAAAGGGAGAGACGAGCAGATGGAGACCACGCACCCGAACAGAAACAGGCGCTATAACTCCTAGAGAGACCTGGAGAGAAACCCAACTCGCCCGACGCTTGGGACCAAGGACAGGAAGGGGCCACCTGCAGCGTGACGAGGTCAAGCCAACCCGCATAGCAGCACGCAGAGGACGAATAACCTCTTTTACCCAGCGGGCCGAAGAGAGCCGCCCGCATAAACAACGGAGACGAGAACGCCGTGCACCCACGAGGCCGATAGATGGGGCCAGGCACGGCTGAAGCCGAGGCGCCGCCGCTGGGTGCAAACGAGAGAGGTAAAGAATGACCCGCCAGCCCGCGAAAGCCGCGTTGCCCATGAACGACGCGCTGCGAGCCCGCGGTAAAATACACATGCACGCACACCCCGTTCCACTGCAACGCTGGCCCGCGTGCAAGCCTGGCCCATCCGTCAGCAGCTCTAGGCTGGTCACGCGGCATACAGGAAAACGAGCGATCGGATGTTGACCACGGTGATTAAAAGGACGCTGGCGTCGGCCAGCGAGGCACAACGAGCGTGCCGGATGAATCTGAACCAACGATGTCGCTAGATTAGCAGGTTGCATAGCTTGATTTATATGTTCAATTGTACTCCCTCTGTAAACTAATATAAGAGCGTTTAGATCACTATTTTAGTATTCTAAACGCTCTTATATTAGTTTACGGAGGGAGTACTTTTTTGTATACATTAAATTTTTTATACGTGTTTATCACTTTCAAATACATAATTAACATTTTCTTCAAATATATGTTTTGATGCCTAACTTTTTCATTAGCTGTATATTTTTGTATACATTAGGAACATTATTTTATACACATTTAACATATTTTAAATATAGATTTTAGTGTTTAGTTTTTCTCGTACACGTTGTATATTTCTTGTATACACCAGAATTTTTTATACATATTTAATTAATTTTTTAATACATGACTAACCTTTTTTATAATGTCACATACATGTTTTTCGAAACACGTGATCAATTGTTGTTACAAACATTTCTTAATTCCATTAAAAGATTAACATTGGACGGACATTTTTTTTAACATTGGTCATTTTTTCCCAAAACTAAGTAATTTGTTTGTGGAATATTTTTACTTTTTGAAAAAGGTTTCAATATATAAAAAAATTAGAAAAACAAGAAGAAAGACTAAAGATAGTGGAGAAATGAAGAAACTTGTTATTGGGCCGGCCCACCAAGGGCTTTTCTCCAGGTGGCGAGCTTCTACCTCGGCTATAAACGATACTTGTCGCTCCCCTATCCAACATCACAGATGCTTCCGAAACAACAACAATATTCTCTACTATTAAAGGTGAGTTGGTGAATAATGTTGGGAAACATAGTGGAAAAAATCGCCCTACGATCAAGATCTTGGATCACTATGAAGATGTATATAAGGTTAGATCAGATTGTTACCGACTAGTTGCAGAAGAAGTAGAGTCAACGTTGATCGTACTTGAAGTCTGTAAGTGCATCTAGTGCCCCTTAGTGATTTTGGTGTATTGAAGACTTACAGGTTAAGGGACTGATGTGTTTATGAGTGTACACAGGTCTATAAGTCTATGAGGAGTTTGATATTTACAGAGAAAGTCGACCCCTAAAAACGAAGTTCTTCGACTAAAGACTTTGGATTTCTGAAGACTTTCTGAAGACTTGAAAGTGAAGAAATTGGTGTGACCTTGAAGACTTGGTATTCATTGGAGGAACATGAAGTGTGAAGACTTTTGTTTTCGTAGTTTCGTTTTCTCTTTCTTGAGTCATAGGAAACACCGTACTGTTAAAAGGGGTCGAGGAAATACTAAGGAAAAATTTCCATGTGATGCTCAACTCAAAATCCTACACCTACCAATCCCTTCGAGTGAAGCCATTGGAAATCTCATATAGTTCAGTCATATTCTTCAGTGACAGAGACGAAGTTCTTATGGTTATTGAGGAATTTGTTCTGACTGAGGAGTTAGGAATTCGCCAGTGCGGATTGCCTACACAGTGAGGAACATGATAGCCCCGAGGATTTTGAACCTCAAATTTCCGACTGTTGCTGTGCTACGCGGCAGCTGTCCCAAAATATCTACCCACCTAGCGGTCATATCATTGAAGGGTATTTATGTCTTATCATGTCAGTCTGCTCCCTAGGCTATAAACAGCCGCCCCTACAACCACTAGCTGGTTGGCTGCTCCGAGAGAAACTGACACCTACCATTTGAGAGCATCCCATCCTCCGAGGACTTTGAGCGAAAATCATCGAGTGAGGAAAACCCAAACCCAAACACCTACAAACCCAAAGTGATTGAGCATCACTGAAGAGATTGATCTTGCGTAGATCGGATGCTTGTTACCTTTGAAGACTGTGCATCTTCCAGACGGTTAGGCGTCATGGTTTAGAGCATCCAAGAGGAAATTGTGGATCGTCGAGTGACCGAGTTTGTGAAGGTTTGGAAGTCACCTGAAGACTTACCACGAGTGATTGGGCAAGGTCTGTGTGACCTTAGCTCAAGGAGAATACGGTGAGGACTGTGTGTCCAGGACTATGTGTCCTCAGGTTTAAGTACCTAGCCGCTCCAACCAGACGTACAACTGTCACAATAGTTGGAAGTGGTCTACCAAATCATTGTCTTCACCAAGCTTACTGGTTCTATTTCCTCAACTCTTTCATTTCCTCATTTTAGTTGTTGTGTGCTTGTTCATATCTATTTGAAGACTTTGACTGAAGACTTTCTCAATTTCCTCAGTTTAATTTCTTCAGTCTATTTGTCTTCATCCTATTTTATCCTGTGTTTACGCTTTATGTACTATGTGCTTGTCTTCATTTCATCATGATGACCATGTCTATGTTCTATTATGTTTACATCTGAGTACTTATTCCGCTGCAAGTAGTTCTTCGCTTCGGAATTTCCTCACCCTGAAATTCCTCAGTGAAGAATTCATAAGAATCGCCTATTCACCCCCCTCTAGTCGATATAACGCACTTTCAATTGGTATCAGAGCAAGGTACTCCCTTGTTCTATGTGATTTTGGTTTAACCGCCTGGAGTTTTAGTTATGTCGACCGCAGGTATGATCAAGGTCTCTGCTGGGTGTCCTACCTTCGATGGGACAGACTACCCCTACTGGAAGAATAAGATGCGAATGCATCTTGAGGCAATTGATAACGATCTCTAGTATGTTGTGGAAAATGGTGTTCCCTCAGTCACACCTTCTCTGAATGCTACTGATGTGAAGAGATCCAAGCAAATCGATTCTCAAGCGAAGAACATCATATGTGGCCATCTGAGCAAAGGGCAGTATGGAAGAGTGAGTGCCATGGAAACTGATAAGCTTATCTGGGATAGGCTGTCCAAAGTCAATGAAGGAGTCTTAACACAGCATGACTCTCGAGTTGACATTCTTCGCAATCTCTTCAATCGCTTCAAAAGACTCAACAATGAAAATGTTCAACAAACCTTCGATCGCCTCACTGACATCTCAAATGAGCTTCAAGCACTTGGTGCCACTGACATCACCGACCATGAAGTGGTGAAGAAATTGCTGAGATCGCTTGATTCTTCATTTGATACTCTGGCACTGATGATACAACAACATGCCGATTACAAGTCACTTGATCCCGCTGATATCCTCGAGAGGCTAAACACTCATGAGTTCCAGCTTGCTAAGAAGAGAGATCTCTATGGTTCAAGCTATGGCAGATCACATGCCCTGAAGGCCAAGGCTGTCTCTAAATCTGAAGGTGAAGATTCTGGTAGTAGACTTGGTGATCCTGAAGAATTGAGCCAGGAGCTAGCACTGCTCGTGAAGAAATTCTAGAAGTTCTCAAGACGTGGTCGCTTTGGAAAATCCTCAAGGAGTAATGATTCCTCATCCAGTGACTACAAGAAGAGGCTATGACACAAATGCAAGAAACCTGCTCACTATATTCAAGATTGTCCTTAGTGGGAAAAGGAATCAAAGAAGAATAAATACAAGGATTACAGTTCTGATGACGCGAAGAAGAAGAAATCTTCAAAGTCTTCATCATCAAAATCCTCGAAGTCTTCATCTCACAAGAAGAGCAGCTCTAAGAAGGCTCGGGCATTCATTGGCAAGGAAATGGACCCTGAGGCTGAATACGAGGAACATGAGGAAGAGGAGGCATCTGAGGAGATCGAGTCCGGTGTGGCGAGCCTAGCTCTCGCTACTGCATTCGTCAGCAAGTCTATCTTCAACTCTGAAGAAAATGGCTTCACCAACAAGGCTGATGAGGGCAATGATGACTACGCTCCCACCTATTGCTTCATGGCAATGGGTGCCAAGGTACTCAAATATACCTCCTTCGAATCTAGTGAGGATGAATCTGATGAAAACTTAAAGCCCGGCTATTCTAAACTTGCTAAGATTGTTGTGAAACAACAAAAGGCTTTTGAAAAGTTTCAAAACATGCTAGACAAAAGTGATGATATGTTGGGCGAAGAAATGGATCGCACGAAAACCCTGACTAAAAATCTTCAGAGACTTCAGTCTAGGTTTGACAACCTTCAAGGTCATCATAACACTCTCTTATCTGATCATGAGAAGCTTCCTTATGAATTTCTTCAAAGAAAGCAAGATCTTGAGAAGCTAAGGGTGAGTTATGAAGATCTTCAGAAGGAGCGCGATTCATTACTTGCTCAACAAATCAGCACTACTCAGGAAGAATTTGTTCCTCCATGTTTCAAATGCATTGAACGTGAATCTGCTAATTCTTCACCTGAATGCTCAAATGCTTCTAATGCTACAGATTCTCACCTGTCTCTGCTATCACTAATTCCTCACATGAGGACATTACTAGTATCACTGATGATGCAGGGCTGAAGGAATTGTACATGACAGGCATGTACAAAAGCCTCAAAGGGCATTAGACTCTTTGTGATGTGCTTAAAAAGCAGATCCTCAACAGGAACCCTAGGAAAGAGGGTATCGCCTTTGAGTGGAAAATCAATGCTGATGGAACATACTGGAAGCCTAAGCAGTACCCCAAAACCTCATGGGTTGCTACAAAGGGACCTCCAGTAGATCCATCTACTTTATCTGGCTTTACATGTGAATCTCCTCATTCTTCTGATGAGTCATTTGACTCCAACTATAAACTGTTCAAAAATCAGAATGGTGAAGTATTTGCTAGATATGTTGGCACTAACTGCAGGAACGGTTCCCCTGTGAAGAAAATCTGGGTTCCCAAAAGGTGCCTTGAAAGTCTTCAGGTGAATGTCATCATGACACCACTAGTGAAGAATAGGAACCCCAGATCAAATTCTTCATATAGACCAAATTCTTCATATGGATCAAAGTCCTCAGATGAACATCATCGTGCTAACACCTCTGTTTCGCAGGGAAGAGCTAAGGGCTATGAATATGAGCATTATTCTTCTAATCATTATGTTCATAAGTCCTCAAAGAATTTCTGTGCTTATTCATATGCTTATCCTAACTCCTCTTATGTGAAACAAAATGGACTGGCATCTATGACACCTTTCTCGTATGGAGCTCGCAGAGTGATGAACTCTTTGCCACCCCTTCAGATGTGGGTGGTGAAGAAAAAGAACTAATCTCTTATGCAGGGTCAGGTCTCCAGACGTGCTTAAACGTCTGAAGAATTTGCTGGAGACCTGAAAATGCGTGAAAGGACGCATGCTAATCATGAAGAAATGAACTTTCATTTCTCACGTCCTCACATTGTTTTATCTATTCTATTACTTGATGAAATTGATCCGATGAAATTGATGTCATATTCTTCACTGATGAAGTATATGAGTTCGTAAGTTGCACTAATTCATCTGCAGGATGATCAACCCAAAGCCAATGAGTGGGTCCTTGATAGTGGATGTACAAATCACATGACTGTTGATAAGAATCTTTTGATGGATGCTCCCTTATCTCCATCGCATCTGAAGCATATCATCTTCGTTGTCAAAGGAAAAAGTCAGGTATTGGGTCTAGGTAAGGTTGCGATCTCAAAGGATGGACACATGGACAAAGTCATGCTTGTCGAGTCCTTAGGATACAACCTCATGTCTGTCTCAATGCTTTGTGATCTTGATATGGTTGTTGTCTTTGGCAAGTATCGTTGTGTTGTGATCATGGAAGCTGACCATTCCAAAGTCTTCGAAGGCTTTAGGAGAGGAGACTTGTATATTGTTGATTTCTCTACAGGACCACAACCAGCTGTATGCCTTCTTGCAAAAGCTTTAGAAGGCTGGCTATGGCATCGATGACTTGGTCATGCTGGCATGAGGAATCTGCACACGCTAGCAAAGAAGAAGCATGTCATTGGCATTGAGAATGTCAAATTCCTCAAGGATCACTTGTGTGGAGCCTGTGAAGCTGGAAAGATGACCAAGGCCAAACATCCAGCAAAGACAATCATGACTACCACTCGACCATTTGAATTGCTTCATATGGATCTCTTTGGCACTAACCATTATTCTGCAGTTACAAATGAGGCATCTCAATATGGCTTTGTTATTGTTGATGATTACTCTTGTTACACATGGGTGCATATTGTCACTTACAAACATGAAGTGCAGGAAGTCTTCAAACATTTTTCCTCGAGGGCTTCAACCAACTTTGGTGTGAAGATTAAGCACATCAGAAGTCACAATGGAACTGAGTTCAAGAACTCTAGTCTTGATGACTATCTTGATGAACTTGGTATTACTCATGAGTTATCTGCTCCTTATACTCCTCAACAGAATGGCGTCGTGGAGCGCAAGAACATGGCTCTTGTTGAGATGGCTCGCACTATGCTTGATGAATACAAGATGCCTCATCGTTTCTGGATTGAGGCAATTGATACTGCGTGCCACATCATCAATAGGGTATATCTTCACAAATTCTTCAAAAAGACTGCTTATGAAATCCTCACTGACAAGAAACCCAATGTGAGTTATTTCAAAGTCTTCGGTGCTAAATGTTGGATTAGAGATCCTCACCACAACTCCAAATTTGCACCGAAAGCACATGAAGGTTTTATGCTTGGTTACAGAAAGGACTCACACACCTACAGAGTCTTCAACAACGTTCATCACAAAGTTGTTGAAACTGCAGATGTGCGGTTCGATGAAACTAATGGCTCGCAAATAGAGCACCTAACTTCTGTGATAGATGAACCAGCACCTGAGGAAACTATCAAGTTCAAGGCTACTGAGGATGTCATTCCGACTGAAGAATTTGCTGAAGAATTCATTCCAGATCAAGAAGAACGTCGAACTGATGCACCTGAAGAAAATGGTGCTGAAGAAAATGTTGATCAAATTCCTCGACGACAGCCAGCTCATCCTCGCGTTGCAAACGAAGTGCAAACTAAGAAAATCATCAGCGACATCAACATTCCAGGCCCTCTCACACGCTAAGAGCTTCAAATATGTCTAACTTTTGTGGGCACTTTGCTTTTGTCTCTATCACAGAGCCCACTAAGGTAGATGAAGCATTTCTGGAGCCTGAGTGGATTCAAGATATGCAAGAAGAATTACATCAGTTCGAGCTCAACAACGTCTAGGAACTGGTCAAACGTCCAGATCCTCGCAAGCACAATATCATTGGCACAAAGTGGATCTACTGCAACAAGCAAGATGAAAATGGCCTTGTGGTGAGGAATAAGGCACGGCTTGTAGCTCAAGGCTACACACGGGTTGAAGGAATTGATTTCGATGAAACTTTTGCACCTGTTGCTAGACTTGAGGCAATTCGCATATTACTTGCTTATGCTAACCATCATGATATCATCTTATATCAAATGGATGTGAAAAGTGCATTCCTCAATGGTAAGCTTGAGGAAGAAGTATATGTTGCTCAAGCCCTAGGTTTTGAAGATCCAAAGCATCCTGACAAAGTCTTCAGACTCAATAAGGCCCTATATGGCCTCAAGCAGGCCCCTCGGGCGTGGTATGATACTTTGAAGGAATTCCTCAAGAATAAAGGCTTCAAACCCAGTTCACTTGACCCAACTCTTTTCACTAAATCTTATTATGGTGAATTGTTTATGTGCCAAATATATGTTGATGATATTATCTTTGTCTGTACTGACCAACGTTACAGTGATGAATTTGCCTATATGATGAGTGAAGAATATCAAATGTCTATGATGGGAGAATTGAAATTCTTCTTAGGTCTTCAAATTCATCAACAGCACAATGGCATATTCATTTCTCAGGAGAAATACCTCAAGGATGTACTGAGGAAATTCGGCATGCAAGATTGCAAAAGGGTCAAAATTCCAATGCCCACAAATGTGTTGGAAATATGCCCTAGAGGCAATAATAAAATGGTTATTATTATATTTCCTTGTTCATGATAATTGTCTATTGTTCATGCTATAATTGTGTTATCCGGAAATTGTAATACATGTGTGAATACGTAGACCATAACATGTCCCTAGTGAGCCTCTAGTTGACTAGCTCGTTGATCAATGGATGGTTATGGTTTCCTGACCATGGACATTAGATGTCATTGATAATGGGATCACATCATTAGGAGAATGATGTGATGGACAAGACCCAATACTAAGCATAGCACAAGATCGTGTAGTTTGTCTGCTAGAGCTTTTCTAAGTGTCAAGTATCATTTCCTTAGACCATGAGATTGTGCAACTCTAGGATACCGTAGGAGTGCTTTGGGTGTACCAAACGTCACAACGTAACTGGGTGGCTATAAAGGTGCACTACAGGTATCTCCGAAATTGTCTGTTGGGTTGGCATGAATCGAGACTGGGATTTGTCACTCCGTATGACGGAGAGGTATCTCTGGGCCCACTCGGCAATGCATCATTATAATGAGCTCAGTGTGACTAAGTAGTTGGTCACAGGATCATGCATTACGGAACGAGTAAAGTGACTTGCCGGTAACGAGATTGAACGAGGTATTGGGATACCGATGATCGAATCTCGGGCAAGTAACGTACCGATTGACAAAGGGAATTGTATACGGAATTGCTTGAATCCTCGACATCATGGTTCATCCGATGAGATCATCGTGGAACATGTGGGAGCCAACATGGGTATCCTGATCCTGCTGTTGGTTATTGGCCGGAGAGTTGTCTCGGTGATGTCTGGATGGTTCCCGAACCCGTAGGGTCTACACACTTAAGGTTCGATGACGCTAGGGTTATTACGAAGACTTGTATGTGATTACCGGATGTTTTTCGGAGTCCCGGATGAGATCCCGGACGTCACAAGGAGTTCCGGAATGGTCCGGTGGTGAAGATTTATATGTAGGAAGTTGTCATATGGTCACCGGAAAGGTTCCGGGGCATATCGTTATTGTACCGGGGCCACCGGAGGGGTTCTGCGGGTCCACCAGGAGGGGTCACCTCTCTCGGAGGGCCTAATTGGCTGTAGAGGAAAGGGAACCAGTCCTACATGGGCTGGGCGCATCCCCCCCTTGGGCCCATGCGCCTAGGGTTGGGGGGAAACCCTAAGGGGGGCGCCCCTTGCTTGGGGGGCAAGCCCCCTCCCCTTGGTCGCCGCCCCCCTCTAGATCTCATCTAGAGGGGGCCGGCCCCCTTCCTCCTTCCCCTATATATAGAGGGGAAAGGGGAGGGCTGCACACAACATCCAAGGCGCAGCCCCTCTCCTCCCCAACACCTCTCCTCCTCCGTAAGAGCTTGGCGAAGCCCTGCCGGAGTACTGCTGCTTCACCACCACCACGCCGTCGTGCTGCTGTTGGAGCCCTCTTCCTCAACCTCTCCCTCCTCCTTGCTGGATCAAGGCGCGGGAGACGTCCTCGCTCCATACGTGTGTTGAACGCGGAGGTGCCGTCCGTTCGACGCTAGGATCTTCGGTGATTTGGATCACGACGAGTACGACTCCATCAACCCCGTTCTCTTGAACGCTTCCGCTCGGGATCTACAAGGGTATGTAGATGCACTCCTCTCTCTCTCGTTGCTAGATGTCTCCATAGATTGATCTTGGTGATGCGTAGAAAATTTTAAATTACTGCTACGATCCCCAACAGTGGCATCATGAGCCAGGTCTATGCGTAGTTTCTATGCACAAGTAGAACACAAGTTGTTGTGGTCGTCGATTTTGTCAATTTACTTGCCGTTACTAGTCTTATCTTGATTCGGTGGCATCGTGGGATGAAGTGGCCCGGACCGACCTTACACGTACGCTTACGTGAGACTGGTTCCACTGACTGACATGCACTAGTTGCATAAGGTGGCTAGCGGGTGTTTGTCTCTCCCACTTTGGTCGGATCGGATTCGATGAAAAGGGTCCTTATGAAGGGTAAATAGAAATTGGCATATCATGTTGTGGTTTTTGGCGTAGGTAAGAAATGTTCTTGCTAGAAAACTATAGCAGCCACGTAAAAACTTGCAACAACAATTAGAGGACGTCTAACTTGTTTTTGCAGCATATGCCGTGTGATGTGATATGGCCAAAAGGATGTGATGAATGATATATGTGATGTATGAGATTGATCATGTTCTTGTAATAGGAATCACGACTTGCATGTCGATGAGTATGACAACCGACAGGAGCCATAGGAGTTGTCTTAATTGATTTATGACCTGCGTGTCAACTTATATGTCATGTAATTTCTTTACTTTATAGCTAACCGTTAGCCATAGTAGTAGAAGTAATAGCTGACGAGACAACTTCATGAAGACACAATGATGGAGATCATGGTGTCATGCCGGTGATGACGATGATCATGGCGCCCCGAAGATGGAGATCAAAAAGGAGCAAAATGATATTGTCCATATCATGTCACTATTTGATTGCATGTGATGTTTATCATGTTTTACATCTTATTTGCTTAGAACGACGGTAGCATAAATAAGATGATCCCTCGCAATAATATCAAGAAAGTGTTCCCCCTAACTATGCACCGTTGCTAAGGTCCGTTGTTCCAAAGCACTACGTGACGATCGGGTGTGATAGGTTCTAACGTTCGCATACAACGGGTGTAAGCCAGATTTACACACGCAAAACACTTAGGTTGACTTGACGAGCCTAGCATGTACAGACATGGCCTCGGAACACGGAAGACCGAAAGGTCGAACATGAGTCATATGGAAGATACGATCAACATGAAGATGTTCACCGATGATGACTAGTCCATCTCACGTGATGATCGGACACGGCCTAGTTGAATCGGATCATGTATCACTTAGATGACTAGAGGGATGTCTATCTGAGTGGGAGTAGTTCATTAAATAATTTGATTAGATGAACTTAATTATCATGAACTTAGTCTAAAATCTTTACAATATGTCTTGTAGATCAAATGGCCCACGCTAATATTGTCCTCAACTTCAACGCGTTCCTAGAGAAAACCAAGCTGAAAGACGATGGTAGCAACTATATGGACTGGGTCCGGAACTTGAGGATCATCCTCATAGCTGCCAAGAAAGCATATGTCCTTGAAGCACCGTTAGGTGAAGCACCACCCCCAGCAAACCAAGACGTTATGAACGCTTGGCAGTCCCGTGTTGATGATTACTCCCTGGTTCAGTGCGGCATGCTTTACAGCTTAGAACCGGGGCTCCAGAAGCGTTTTGAGCAACACGGAGCATATGAGATGTTCCAAGAGCTGAAAATGGTTTTCCAAGCTCATGCCTGGGTCGAGAGATATGAAGTCTCCCACAAGTTCTACAGTTGTAAGATGGAGGAGAATAGTTCCGTCAGCGAGAACATACTCAAAATGTCTGGGTTGCACAACCGCTTGTCTCAGCTGGGAGTTAATCTCCCGGATGATGCGGTCGTTGACAGAATCCTTCAGTCGCTCCGACCTAGCTACAAGAGCTTTGTGACGAACTTCAATATGCAGGGGATGGAAAAGACCATTCCTGAGGTATATTCAATGCTGAAATCAGCGGAGGTGGAAATCAAAAAGGAACATCAAGTGTTGATGGTGAATAAAACCACTAAGTTCAAGAAAGGCAAGGGTAAAAAGAAATTCAAGAAGGACGGCAAGGGAGTTGCCGCGCCTAGTAAGCAAGCTGCCGGGAAGAAGCCAAAGAATGGACCCAAGCCCGAGACTGAGTGTTTTTATTGCAAGGGAAGTGGTCACTGGAAGCGGAACTGCCCCAAGTACTTAGCGGACAAGAAGGCCGGCAACACCAAAGGTATATGTGATATACATGTTATTGATGTGTACCTTACCAGTACTCGTAGTAGCTCCTGGGTATTTGATACCGGTGCGGTTGCTCATATTTGTAACTCAAAACAGGAGCTGCAGAATAAGCGGAGACTGGCGAAGGACAAGGTGACGATGCGCGTCGGGAATGGTTCCAAGGTCGATGTGATCGCCGTCGGCACGCTACCTCTACATTTACCTACGGGATTAGTTTTAAACCTCAATAATTGTTATTGTACCAGCTTTGAGCATGAACATTGTATCAGGATCTCGTTTAATATGAGATGGCTACTCATTTACATCCGAGAATAATGGTTGTTCTATTTATATGAGAGATATGTTTTATGGTCATGCCCCGCGGGTCAATGGTTGATTCTTATTTAATCTCGAACGTGATGTTACACATATTCATAGTGTGAATACCAAAAGATGTAAGGTTGATAATGATAGTCCCACATACTTGTGGCACTGCCGCCTTGGTCACATTGGTGTCAAACGCATGAAGAAACTCCATGCAGATGGACTTTTGGAGTCTCTTGATTATGAATCATTTGACACGTGCGAACCATGCCTCATGGGCAAAATGACCAAGACTCCGTTCTCCGGAACAATGGAGCGAGCAACCAACTTATTGGAAATCATACATACTGATGTGTGCGGTCCAATGAGTGTTGAGGCTTGCGGTGGCTATCGTTATGTTCTCACCCTCACTAATGACTTGAGTAGATATGGGTATGTCTACTTAATGAAACGCAAGTCTGAGACCTTTGAAAAGTTCAAGGAATTTCAGAGTGAGGTTGAGAATCAACGTCACAGGAAAATCAAGTTCTTGCGATCAGATCGTGGGGGAGAATATTTGAGTCACGAATTTGGAACGCACTTAAGGAAATGTGGAATAGTTTCACAACTCATGCCGCCTAGAACACCTCAGCGTAATGGTGTGTCCGAACATCGTAATCGCACTCTATTAGATATGGTGCGATCTATGATGTCTCTTACCGATCTACCGCTGTCATTTTGGGGCTATGCTTTAGAGACTGCCGCATTCACTTTAAATTGGGCTCCGTCGAAATCCGTTGAGACGACACCGTATGAATTATGGTTTGGGAAGAAACCTAAGCTGTCGTTTCTAAAAGTTTGGGGATGCAATACTTACGTGAAGAAACTTCAACCTGAAAAGCTCGAACCCAAATCGGAAAAATGCGTCTTCATAGGATACCCTAAAGAAACTATTGGGTATACCTTCTACCTCAGATCCGAAGGCAAGATCTTTGTTGCCAAGAATGGATCCTTTCTAGAGAAAGAGTTTCTCTCGAAAGAAGTAAGTGGGAGGAAAGTAGAGCTTGATGAAGTATTGCCTCTTGAACCGGAGAGTGGCGCAGCTCAAGAAAATGTTGCTGAGGTGCCTGCACTGACTAGAGAGGAAGTTAATGATGATGATCATGAAACTTCAAATCAAGTTGCTACTGAACTTTGTAGGTCCATAAGGACACGTTCCGCACCATAGTGGTACGACAACCCTGTCCTGGAAATCATGTTGTTGGACAATGGTGAACCTTCGAACTATGAAGAAGCGATGGCGGGCCCAGATTCCGACAAATGGGTGGAAGCCATGAAATCCAAGATAGGATCCATGTATGAAAACGAAGTATGGACTTTGACTGACTTGCCCGATGATCGGCGAGCCATAGAAAATAAACGGATCTTTAAGAAAATGACAGACGCGTATGGTAATGTGACCATCTATAAGGCTCGGCTTGTCGCTAAGGGTTATCGACAAGTTCAAGGGGTTGACTACGATGAGACTTTCTCACCCATAGCGAAGCTGAAGTCCGTGAATCATGTTAGCAATTGCTGCATTCTATGATTATGAGATATGGCAAATGGATATCAAAACGGCATTCCTTAATGGTTTCCTTAAGGAAGAATTGTATATGATGCAGCCGGAAGGTTTTGTCGATCCTAAGAATGTTGACAAGGTGTGCAAGCTCTAACGCTCAATCTATGGGCTGGTGCAAGCATCTCGGAGTTGGAACATTCGATTTGATGAGATGATCAAAGCGCTTGGGTTTACGCAAACTTATGGAGAAGCCTATGTTTACAAGAAAGTGAGTGGGAGCTCTGTAGCATTTCTCATATTATATGTGGATGACATACTATTGATGGTAAATGATATAGAATTCTTGGAAAGCATAAAGGCCTACTTGAACAAGTGTTTTTCAATGAAGGATCTTGGAGAAGCTGCTTATATATTAGGCATCAAGATCTATAGAGATAGATCGAGACGCCTCATTGATATTTCACAGAGTACGTACCTTGACAAGATATTGAAGAAGTTCAATATGGATCAGTCAAAGAAGGGGTTCTTGCCTGTGTTGCAAGGTACGAGATTGAGCACGGCTCAATGCCCGACCACGGCAGAAGATAGAGAAAAGATGAGTGTCATCCCCTATGCCTCGGCCATAGGGTCTATTATGTTTGCCATGCTGTGTACCAGACCTGATGTAAACCTTGCCGTAAGTTTGGTAGTAAGGTACCAAAGTAATCCCGGCATGGAACACTGGATAGCGGTCAAGAATATCCTGAAGTACCTGAAAAGGACTAAGGATATGTTTCTCGTTTATGGAGGTGATGAAGAGCTTGTCATAAAGGGTTACATCGATGCTAGCTTCGACACAGATCTGGATGACTCTAAGTCACAAATCGGATACGTGTATATTTTGAATGGTGGGCCAGTCAGCTGGTGCGGTTGCAAGCAAAGCGTCGTGGCGGGATCTACATGTGAAGCGGAGTACATGGCAGCCTCGGAGGCAGCACAAGAAGCAATCTAGGTGAAGGAGTTCATTACCGACCTAGCAGTTATTCCCAATGCATCGGGCCCGATGACTCTCTTCTGTGACAACACTGGAGCTATTGCCCTTGCCAAGGAGCCCAGGTTTCATAGGAAGACCAGGCATATCAAGCATCGCTTCATCTCCATTCATGAAAATGTTCAAAATGGAGACATAGATATTTGTAAAGTGCATACAGACCTGAATGTCGCAGATCCATTGACTAAACCTCTCCCTCGAGAAAAACATGATCAACACCAGAACTCTATGGGTGTTCGATTCATCACAATGTAACTAGATTATTGCCTCTAGTGCAAGTGGGAGACTGTTGGAAATATGCCCTAGAGGCAATAATAAAATGGTTATTATCATATTTCCTTGTTCATGATAATTGTCTCTTGTTCATGCTATAATTGTGTTATCCGGAAATCGTAATACATGTGTGAATACATAGACCATAACATGTCCCTAGTGAGCCTCTAGTTGACTAGCTCGTTGATCAATGGATGGTTACGGTTTCCTGACCATGGACATTGGATGTCATTGATAACGGGATCACATCATTAGGAGAATGATGTGATGGACAAGACCCACTAATAAGCATAGCACAAGATCGTGTAGTTCGTCTGCTAGAGCTTTTCTAAGTGTCAAGTATCATTTCCTTAGACCATGAGATTGTGCAACTCCAGGATACCGTAGGAGTGCTTTGGGTGTACCAAACGTCACAAGGTAACTGGGTGGCTATAAAGGTGCACTACAGGTATCTCCGAAATTGTCTGTTGGGTTGGCATGAATCGAGACTGGGATTTGTCACTCCGTATGACGGAGAGGTATCTCTGGGCCCACTCGGCAATGCATCATCATAATGAGCTCAGTGTGACTAAGTAGTTGGTCACAGGATCATGCATTACAGAACGAGTAAAGTGACTTGCCGGTAACGAGATTGAACGAGGTATTGGGATACCGATGATCGAATCTCGGGCAAGTAACGTACCGATTGACAAAGGGAATTGTATACGGGATTGCTTGAATCCTCGACATCGTGGTTCATCCGATGAGATCATCGTGGAACATGTGGGAGCCAACATGGGTATCCTGATCCCGCTGTTGGTTATTGGTCGGAGAGTTGTCTCGGTGATGTCTGCATGGTTCCCGAACCCGTAGGGTCTACACACTTAAGGTTCGATGATGCTAGGGTTATTAGGAAGACTTGTTTGTGATTACCGGATGTCTTTCGGAGTCCCGGATGAGATCCCGGACATCACGAGGAGTTCCGGAATGGTCCGGAGGTGAAGATTTATATGTAGGAAGTTGTCATACGGTCACCGGAAATGTTCGGGGGCATATCGGTATTGTACCGGGGCCACCGGAGGGGTTCCGGGGGTCCACCGGGAGCGGCCACCTCTCTCTGAGGGCCTAATGGGCTGTAGAGGAAAGGGAACCAGCCCTACATGGGTTGGGCGCATCCCCGTTGGGCCCATGAGCCTAGGGTTGGGGGGAAACCCTAAGGGGGCGTCCCCTTGCTTGTGGGGCAAGCCCCCTCCCCTTGGCTGCCGCCCCCCTCTAGATATCATCTAGAGGGGTCTGGCCCCGTTCCTCCTTCCCCTATATATAGAGGGGCAAGGGGAGGGCTGCACACAACATCCAAGGCGCAACCCCTCCGCTCCCCAAGACCTCTCCTCCCCCATAAGATCTTGGCGAAGCCCTGCCGGAGTACTGCTGCTTCACCACCACCACGCCGTCGTGCTGCTGTTGGAGACCTCTTCCTCAACCTCTCCCTCCTCCTTGCTGGATCAAGGCGTGGGAGACGTCCTTGCTCCGTACGTGTGTTGAACGCGGAGGTGCCGTCCGTTCGGCGCTAGGATCTTTGGTGATTTGGATCACGACGAGTACGACTCCATCAACCCCGTTCTCTTGAACGCTTCCGCTCGCGATCTACAAGGGTATGTAGATGCACTCCTCTCCCTCTTGTTTCTAGATGTCTCCATAGATTGATCTTGGTGATGCGTAGAAAATTTTAAATTTCTGCTACGATCCCCAACAAAATGGCCATCTATGCACTGATGAAAATGGTATTGACTTTGATCAAAAGGTATACCGCTCCATGATTGGCTATTTATTGTATTTATGTGCATCTAGGCCAGATATTATGCTTAGTGTTTGCATGCGTGCCCGATTTCAAGCTACACCGAAGGAATCACACCATAAGGCTATGAAGCATATTCTTCGATATCTAGCTCGCACACCAACACTTTCATTATGGTACCCCTAGGGCTCGGCTTTTGATCTCATTGGATATTCAGACTCTGACTATGCTGGTGATCGTGTGGACCGCAAGTCAACATCTGGCACATGCCATTTCCTCGGACGATCTTTGGTCTATTGGTCCTCGAAGAAACATAACTGTGTATCACTGTCTACTGCTGAAGCTGAGTACATTGCTGCTGGTTCTTGCTGTGCTCAATTGCTGTGGATGAAGCAAACTCTCAAGGACTACGGCGTCAACATGAAGAATGTGCCTCTCTACTTTGACAATGAGAGTGCAATAAAGATTGCTCACAACCTAGTTCAGCACTCGAAGACAAAGCACATTCAGATTCGTCATCATTTTCTTCATGATCATGTGTTGAAGGGCGACATTTCTATTGAGCATGTGAAGACTGAAGAACAGCTAGCTGATATCTTCACTAAGCCCTTGGATGAGAAGAGATTTAGCAAGTTGCGGTGTGAGCTAAATATCCTAGAATCTTAAAATGTTCTTTGAAAAAGGACACTCATCCTAACATTTATGCAAAATTGATGACTTAGATGTGCAACACGCGAAGAAACATTTTTCTTCAATCAATAAAGACTAACACTCTAAGTGTGAAGAAATTAATGAAGAATTTGATTCTCAGAGCCCTATGACAATTGTACGCGGTATCTGAAATCATCATTCTTCTACGGTGGGTCATGCCACCACTAAAAGTTGAAAATCTTCAATTTGAGTTTTTCCTCAGTTTGAAATTCCTCAGTTGTTCATATTCTTCAACTTTGCATTGTCATCACTGTTTCCATCATTTTTCTTCATTGGCTATATATGAGTTTATGTCCTCTACAACATTCACTTATTGCTATTTCTTCAAGCTGCTTTTTCTGCTAAGTGAATGTGATCGGACCCTTCCCCCTCTATGCTAAACTCAACCCAATCTATTCACAAATTCTTCATGTGCGTTCTATTTGAAACTCGTTCAAAATCTTCACTGTGTCGTTGTCAGCTGAAGAATTTGCGAACGGAACTTCTAACTTATCTTATCTAAATTTTCGGCTTTGCTGCTCAAACCGTTCCACATCCCATGATAATAATTATCTATTCACCCACGATCTCACATGATCGCCACCTCTCAGTACGTGGGTGACACATGTCAAGCGAATGAGAAGGGTCAGGGGCACATTCGTCCAATTTCTTCGGGAACAGTTTTTCACCGTGGCTATATATACCCCTCCCCTTCCTCACTTCACTTTTACTCCGCTCGATCTCTCTCCCGCTCGAGCTTCTCCAACCCTAGCACCGCCGCTACTTCATCATCGCCGGTGAGTTAGAGCTTCACTGCCTCGACCTCGTCGCCGTCGTACTCGCGCCGGTTGCGGATTTCTTCACTCCGTGATACATCTCCATCATATCTACTTTTCCAAACACTTTTGCCCTTGTTTTGGACTCTAACTTGCATGATTTGAATGGAACTAACCCAGACTGACGCTGTTTTCAGCAAACTTTCCATGGTGTTATTTATGTACAGAAACAAAAGTTCTCGGAATGACCTGAAACTCCACGGAACATCTATTTGGAAATAATAAAAAATCGTTGCAAAAGATGAATACCAGGGGGCCCACACCCTGTCCACGAGGGTGGGGGGCGCGCCCCCCTACCTCGTGGTCCCCTGGAGCTCCTCCGGCGCCAACTCCAACTCTATATATTTGATTTCGGGGAGAAAAAATAGAGGAGAATAAATCATCGCATTTTATGATACAGAGCCACCACCAAGTCCTAAAACCTCTCGGGAGGGCTGATCTGGAGTCCGTTCGGGGCTCCGGAGAGGGGGATTCCTCACCGTGGTCATCATCAACCATCCTCCATCACCAATTTCATGATGCTCACCGCCGTGCGTGAGTAACTCCATCGTAGGCTTGCTGGATGGTGATGGGTTGGATGAGATCTATCATGTAATCGAGTTAGTTTTGTTAGGGTTTGATCTCTAGTATCCACTATGTTCTGAGATTGATGTTGCTATGACTTTGCTATGCTTAATGCTTGTCACTAGGGCCCAAGTGCCATGATTTCAGATCTGAACCTATTATGTTTTCATGAATATACGTGTGTTCTTTATCTTATCTTGCAAGTCTATAGTCACCTACTATGTGTTATGATCCGGCAACCCCAAAGTGACAATAATCGGGACCACTCCCGGTGATGACCATAGTTTGAGGAGTTCATGTATTCAATATGTGCTAATGCTTTGTTCCGGTTCTCTATTAAAAGGATGCCTTAATATCCCTTAGTTTCCATTAGGACCCCGCTGCCACGGGAGGGTAGGACAAAAGATGTCATGCAAGTTCTTTTCCATAAGCATGTATGACTATATTCGGAATACATGCCTACATTACATTGATGAATTGGAGCTAGTTCTGTGTCACCCTATGTTATGATTGTTACATGATGAATCGCATCCGGCATAATTTTCCATCATCGATCCAATGCCTACGAGCTTTTCATATATTGTTCTTTGCTTATTTACTTTACCGTTGCTACATTTACAATCACTACAAAACACCAAAAATATTACTTTTGCTACCGATACTTTTGTTACCGTTACCACTACTATCATATTACTTTGCTACTAAATACTTTGCTGCAGATACTAAGTTATCCAGGTGTGGTTGAATTGACAACTCAACTGCTAATACTTGATAATATTCTTTGGCTCCCCTTGCGTCGAATCAATAAATTTTGGTTGAATACTCTACCCTCGAAAACGGTTGCGATCCCCTATACTTGTGGGTTATCAAGACTATTTTTTGGCGCCGTTGCCGGGGACCATAGCTCTATTCTTTGAGTCACTTGGGATTTATATCTGCTGGTCACTATGAAGAACTTGAAAGACGCTAAGACAACAATTTATCCCTCAACTACGAGGGGAGGTAAGGAACTGCCATCTAGCTCTGCACTTGATTCACCTTCTGTTTTGAGTAAGCTTGCGACACCTAAACCTACTTCTACTATTCGTTCTGATATGTCGCATGTTATTGATGATGCTACTTCTGCTAAGCATGATACTTATGATGAAACTACCTCTATGCTTGATACTACTGTGCCCCTTAGTGAATTTCTTGATGAACAAATTGCTAGAGCTAGAGAAAAAGAAATTATCGAAACTAAGTATATTGATGAAATTGATGATGAAGATATGCCTGTTATTCCTGAGGGTTATATTTTTGATATAGAAGCTTCTGCAGCTATTTTAGCTTGCAAAGATAGATATCAACTCAATAGGTTATTGGCTAAATGGAATAAGCAATCTCTTAAAGATAGAATGAGGCCTGACCCTGCTTTTGCTACTTCACCTATATGTGTTGCGGATAAGGATTATGAATTCTCTGTTGATCCTGATGTAATTACTTTGGTTGAATCTGATCCTTTTCATGGCTATGAATCTGAAACTGTTGTGGCACATCTTACTAAATTAAATGATATAGCCACCCTGTTCACTAATGATGAGAGATCTCGCTGCTTTTATATCCTTAAAATATTTCCATTCTCATTAAAGGGTGATGCTAAGATATGGTTTAATTCTCTTGATCCTAGTTGTGTGCATAGTCCCCAGGATATGATTTATTACTTCTGTGCTAAATATTTCCCCGCTCATAAGAAACAAGCTGCTTTGAGGGAAATATACAACTTTGTGCAAACTGAAGAAGAGAGTCTCCCACAAGCTTGGGGGAGGCTTCTCAAGTTACTTAATGCTTTGCGTGATCATCCTCTTAAGAAAAATGAAATACTTGATATCTTTTATAATGGACTAACCGATGCTTCCAGAGATTACTGGATAGTTGTGCTGGTTCTGTTTTCAGGGAAAGAACACCGGATGAAGCTGAAATTCTATTGAATAATATGTTGACAAATGAAAATAATTGGACACTTCCTGAGCTAGCTCCAAAGCCAATCCCTGAGCCTATTCCTAAACAAACTCCGAAGAAGAGAGGTGTTCTATTTCTCAGTCCTGAAGATATGCAAGAGGCAAAGAAATCTATGAAAGAAAAAGGTATTAAAGCTGAAGATGTTAAGAATTTACCGCCTATTGAAGAAATACATGGTCTTAATCTACCGCCTGTTGAAGAAACATATGATCTTAATCCATTACCTATTGAAGAACCTCATGGTCTTGATAACCCGACACAAGTAGTAAAGGTAAATTCTCTCTATAGATATGATAGAGCTGAAATCCCTCCTACTAAAATTGCTAGCCAATGCTTGGATGAGTTTGATAACTTTATGGTTAAGCAAGAAGATTTCAATGCTTATTTTGGTAGAAAATTAAAACAAAATGCTTATCTGATTAAACACTTGAGTGATTATATGGCTAATATTAGAGGTGAACTTAAACTTGTTAGCAAACATGCTTCTATGGTTACCACTCAAGTAGAACAAGTACTTAAAGCTCAAAATGATTTGCTCAATGAAGTGAATAGTAAGAAAAATGATTATGCTATTAGAGTGGCTACTAGAACTGGTAGAATGACTCAGGAACCTTTGTATCCTGAAGGCCACCCTAAGAGAATTGAGCAAGATTCTCAGAGAAATAATATTGGTGCACCTTGTTCTTCTACAAAGAAGAAAAAGAAAAATGATAGGACTTTGCAAACTTCTAGTGAACCTATTGCTGAACCACCTGAGAATCCAAATGATATCTCTATTTCTGATGCTAAAACACAATCTGGTAATGAACATGAACCTAGTGAAAATGTTAATGATGATGTTCATGATGCTGCTCAACCTAGTAATGATAATGATGTAGAAATTGAACCTGCTATTGATCTTGATGACCCACAATCAAAGAATCAACGTTATGATAAGAGAGACTTTGGTGCTAGGAAACATGGTAAAGAAAGAGAACCATGGGTTCAGAAACCCATCACTACAAAAAAAGACACATCCATAACATTTTGGGCCGAACGAAATTTTTTTCTGTCATACATATGAAACTTGTATGACGATAATTGTGAAAAAACCCGGTATCATCATAGATGTGGTGGGCTCCTACTTCTATGGCAAAAAATCATGACAGAAAATGGGCTTTTCATCCTGGGCGGGCCGGAGAGGCAGCTGCATGACATTCTTTGGGTCGTCCATGATG
>NC_057800.1:685804164-685812812 GCF_018294505.1 Triticum aestivum | reverse complement strand
GGGTGGATGAACAGGCCCCCGTGGTGTGGAGGGCTGGATGAACAGTAGACGGTGGAGGGGTGCCCGTGGAGGGGTGGTTGAACAGGACCCCATGGTGTGGAGGGCTGGATGAACAGTAGACGATGGAGGGGTGGTTGAACAGTAGCCGGTGGAGTAGCACGCGGTGGAGGCTGGATGAACAGGAGCCCGCGGATGAACAGTCGCAGGTGGAGGCTAGAGGAGGTCAACGGTGGATGAATAGTAGCTCGTGGAGGCTGGAGGGGGTCGACGGTGGAGATGAACAGTATCCCGTGGAGTCCCGTTTTGCGGTACGCCACACCCCTCCCGATGAACAGGACCCCCGTTTTGATCGTAGCGCTCCAACACAAGTCCGTTTCGTCCGTTTTGCGGTACGCCACACCCCTCCCGATCAACAGGACCCCCGTTTCGACCGTAGGAGGTCCGTTTCCTCCGTTTTGCGATACGCCACACCCCTCCCAATCAATAGGACCCCCATTTTGACCGTAGGAGGTCTGTTTCCTCCGTTTTGCATTACGCTAGACCCCTCCCGATGAACAGGATCCCGTTTCGAACGTGGCCGGTCGAACACAAGGCCGTTTCCTCCGTTCTGCAGTACGCCAGGCCTCGTTTCCATCGCCTGTTCTGTCCAAGCCCTCCCGATGAACACGACCACACATTCCGTTCCGACCCAGCCGGTTGGCTCCCACGTGTTACGTTGCCTCCCGATGAACATGATGCATTTTGTTGCCTCCCCATGAACACGACGCATTCTGTTGCCTCCGCATGAACACGACGCATTCCGTTGCCTCCTCATGAACACGATGACGACGCTGTTTCTCCGTTCAGACCCAGCCATGTACACGAGCCCTCGCCGTACGTATGCGCGAGTAGGCGTTCGAGACCCTTCCCGTAAGTACGTATGTGGCCGTATTTTCTTTCTTGCACCCTGACCGATGTACATACGTGTACATTCTACGTGCGCGCCTCTACTACGACACGTGCTTGCCTCTACATCCACCAGTATATATGTACGTACACGTTTGCGACCAGAATGAAAACGCTACACACGCTTCGACCAGGTGGTTCCCGACTATCAGGCACTTCCTTGCATGCGAAGATGTAGCTGGTGGGTCCCAGCAGTCAGGGCGCGAATCGTTTTTTTGCCCAGAAGCACTTCATTGCGTGCGAAGGTGTAGCTGGTGGGTCCTAGCAGTCAGGAGGGAAACGTTTTTTTCGTGAAATACGGTGGCCCGTCCGGTGGGTCCCCGCTGTCAGGTGGAGGAATAATTATTTTGCGCGTAATAAGGAGGCACTTCCTTGCTGCGGCCATGGGCCCAGCTGTCAGCGTCTCCACGCACAGTACTCTTCCGATGGAAGCCGGTCATTGACCACATTGACCACGCCGCGCCGAGAGCACCACAGCGGTGGACGACGGCGAGGCCTAGGAAGGGGACGACACGAAGGTAGGGAAGACTCGGCAGTTGTTTCCCACACGGAGGGGAGTATGACTGTACGAGGGTTTACTGGTTCGTCTACCATCGCCGGAGAATACAACAAGTGTGGGTGAGTAGAGGGATGGCTAGGCCAGCGATGGGAGTACGGTCGGGCAGTGAGGCCTGCACGGCAGCATAGCCGACCGCGGAGAGGAGGGAGCAGGCAGTCCCGCCGGCGCTTGTTTGAGTGGCTGGAGCAGGAAGAGTAGAGATTGAAGAAGCACGACGGCCGTTGGATGGACATCCAACAGTCAGTGCTTGTGCGTCAACTTTTTTTTAGGAAAGCCTCAAATCCGTTGAAAACAGCATACATCCCATCTGCCATTATTTCTAATAATTTACAGCCCATTTGCTAATTCTTAAGGTTTTTTTGGAGCCCATATTCTTTTTGTTAGCATTACAGCCCATATTGTGGCCATCGGTTAAAAAATTATACGAAATTTTGCATATTTCGGTGCGGTCCGAACTGTTTTTAATCCCGAAATTTCGACTCACCTTCAAACTGATTTTAAAAATAAATGTATATCAATATAAAATCCAACAAATTCTCCACGCATAAAAATTAATGTAATTTAAAATCTTGAAATGAAAAAAAAAGATATTTGAAACTAATTGCCGGTTTGATGTGTTTTAAAAATGCACAACCCGTTTCTCATTACTGATGGGCCATTTTCTCGGCCAGCCGAATGAAAGCTCTCCTCGTCTTGAAAGATTTGCAGCCCAACAGGCCTGACAAAGCGACTTACTTGGAAAATCACAAAAAAACTGGGCTGTGGCCATGGACCCAGCTGTCAGCCTCTTCACGTACAGTACTCTTCCGATGGAAGTTGTTCCTTGACCACGTTGACCATGCCGCACAGAGAGCACCATGGCGATGGACGACGGCGAGGCCTAGGAAGGGGACGACGCGGTAGTGGAAGCCTGCGCGGAGAGGACTACGAGGGTTCATTGGTTCGGCTGCGGTGTGAGGCTGTCGTCGCCGCAGGGCCTGGCCAGCGGTGGGAATAGTAGGGGGCGGTGAGGCCTTTGCGGTAGCACAGCCGGCCACGGGAGGCAGGAGCATGCAGCACGACCGGCGCTGCTTCGGGCGGCTGGAGCAAGAAGACCAGAGGTTGAAGAAGCACTACGGCCATTGGATGGACATCGTACGGTCACTGGAGCTAGAATCGTTCATATTGACTAATTTGACAAAGCCCTTCATCCCAGTCAACTTAGTAGGCCCACAAGTCAGCCTCCCACTAAGGTGGGTCCCAGCTAGCCGGGGGAGTATTCATTTTTTTGTGCGTAATAAGGAGGCACTTCCGATGGTTCTGAGCTGACAGCAGCGGGAACGTTTTTTTTCGCGAAATACGGTGGCCCGTCCGGTGGGTCCCAGCAGTCAGGGGGAAATGATTTCTTTCGCAAAATACTGGTGGCCCGTCCGGTGGGTTCCCGCTGTCAGGTGGAGGAATAATTATTTTCCGTGTAATAAGGAGGCACTTCCTTGCGGCTGCCGTGGACCCAGCTGTCAGCCTCTCCACGTACAGTACTCTTTCGATGGAAGTCGGTCATTGACCACATTGACCAAGCCGCGCCGAGAGCACCACGGTGGTGGACGACAGCGAGGCCTAGGAAGGGGACGATGCGGAGCCGTGCAAGACACGGCAGTAGATCCCCACGCGGAGAGGAGTATGAGCGTTCACTGGTTCGGCTGCGGTGTGAGGCTGTCGGCGCCGCAGAATAACAGGAGGTGTGGGTGAGTGGAGGGATGGCCTGGCCAGTGGTGGGAGTAGTATGGGGGCGGTGAGGCCTCCGCGGTAGCACAGCCGGGCATGGGAGGCAGGAGCATGCGGCACGACCAACGCTGCTTTGGGTGGCTGGAGCAGGAAGACCAGAGGTTGAAGAAGCACTATGGCCGTTGGATGGACATCATACGGTCACTGGAGTATTGACTAAGTTGACAAAGCTCTCCGTCCCCGTCAACTTAGTAGGCCTGCAAGTCAGCCCAACAATATGGTGGGTCCTAGCTAGCAGGGGGTATTCATTTTTTTGGGCATAATAAGGAGGCACTTCCTTGCGTGCGAAGATATAGCTGGTGGGTCCGACCTGTCAGCGGGGGGAACATTTTTTTCACAAAATACAGAGGCCCTTCCTGTGGGTCCTAGCTGTCAGGTGGAGGAATCATTATTTTGCGCGTAATAAGGAGGCATTTCCTTGCGTGCGGCCGTGGACCCAGCTATCAGCCTCTCCACATACAGTCCACTTCCGATGGATGTTGTTCATTAACCATGTTGACCAGGTCGCGCCGAGAGCACCAGGGCGGTGGGCGACGGCGAGGCCTAGGAAGGGAACGACACGGAGCCAGGGAATAGTCGGCAGTTGTTTCCCATGCGGAGGAGTACGAGGGTTTACTGGTTCGTCTGTCATCGCCGAAGAATAACAGCATGTGTGGGTGAGTAGAGGGATGGCTAGGCCAGTGATGGGAGTACGGTGGGGCCTGCGCGGCAGCATAGCCGGCCGCGAGAGGAGGGAGTAGGCAGTCCCGCCGGCGCTTGTTTGAGCGGCTTGAGCATGAAGAGCAGAGATTGAAGAAGCATGCCAGCCGTTGGATGGACATCCAACAGTCACTGCTCTCGTGTGTTGACTAAGTTAACAGGGCGTTGCGTGTGCGTCAACCTTTTTTTATGAAAGCACGCGTCAACCTATAGTAGGCGCACAAGTCAGCCTCAAATATGTGGAAAACAGCATACATCCCATCTGCCATTATTTCTAATAATGTACAACCCATTTGCTAATTATTAACAATTTTTTTGGAGCCCATCTTCTTTTTGTTAGCATCACACCCCATATTGTGGACATGGTTAAAAAGTATACGAAATTTTGCATATTTCGATGTGGTCAACTGTTTTTAATCTAGAAATATCGATTCACATTCAAACTATTTTGAAAAATTATTTATATAAATATACAATCCAAATAATTGTCCACGCATAAAAATCAACGGAATTTAAGATCTTGTAATGAAAAAACAATTGAAACTAATTCCCGGTTTGATGTGTTTTAAAAATGTACATCCCATTTTTGGGCAAACCGAATGAAACTCTCCTCGTCTTGAAAGATTTGCAGCCCAGCAGGGCCAATAAAGCAAGTAGGCCTTGTTTGGGTATTTCTTTAAAAAGATAGAACTGGGCTTGCCATTTTCAGCAAGAAAAAAACACAACTGGGCTCATGATGTGGTAAACATAAATAAAACCTTGGCTAGGTGGGCCACAGCCCCCACATAGCCCCGTTGTTACCCTGATCCGTCGCTAAAACTAGTATAAATAACAAGTGCTTGTTCCTAAAAAAACTACACGACTTGCTGGGTCCCTGGTGTCAACCGCTCGTAGTGTAATTCTCTCGTTTATTGACTACGTTGACAATGGCGTGAGCCCCAGATGTCCAACCATTAGGAGGAACCATATTTTTGGGCTTGTACTATAGAGGCACTTGCTTGCGTACTGCCATGACGCTGGTGGGTCCCTACTGTCATCCTCTCCACATACATTCATCTCCTTGTTCCTCTCGGTTGTTGACGACGTTGACAATGCAAGAGGGCGGTGCACCGCGCACGGCGAGCGAACCAAGGCCGCAAGGCGGAGGACGACGGCGGGGCCTCGGACGGAACGAACAGGAGCCGTTGAAGATTCGTCGGTCCAGTCACAGGCGGCAGGGAGTACGAGGGTTGACTGGTTCGGGCGCCGGTGCGTGTTGGGGCTGACGTCGCCGAAGAATAACATGACGTGTGGGGGAATAGAGGGAGGGACTGGCCAACGTTGGAGGGTACGTACGGTAGGGTAGCGGAGGTGCAACCAGCCATGGGTGGTGGGAGCAGGCGGAGCCGATGGGGTGGTTTGGTTTGGGCGGCTAGAGGAAGAAGAAGACAAGAGATAGAAGATACACGACAGATGTTGGATGTCAATCCAACGGCTGGTAGGCATAATCGTTTGTTGACTGGCTAGTAAGTTGACACCACCTTGGATAGGCTATTTCCTCGCGGGTCCCAAATGTCAGAATCCAAATCTGTCACGGTCATGCAGCCTTTCCTATGAAAATTTACAACCCATTTGATGTGCTAGTTCGAAATAAGTTTGTGGGTGCTGGTGGGGGCTAATCACTTGGCTTTTGTAATGCATAGTGAGCTCAAGCAGCCGGTGAGAGTGAAGTTATTTCCCTTGGTTTGGATTTGTCACAATATTTCACTCTAAATTAAACGAATGGCAAACCATTTGCCTTGTTTCAAAGAAAATATGACAGTCATAGCCGAGTTGAAAAGGGAAGGAACATCTAACTCCAGCTTACAAACTGTACAAAAGCACGAGGGTCAATTGTTCATGAGGTTTACAAAAAAAACCAGATTGAAAAGGGCAACAACATCTAACTCCAGCACTGTTTTCGGTAGTCACAGTCAAATGGATCGGTCAGGTCCATAGAATGAACATCCTGGGTCGTAAAATTTACTGAATTATGACCACAATATGTTGTAAATAGAAGCCCGACACGTTCAGAAGCTCTTTTGCCCACCTGAAACTCCTTTTTTTGCTCTTCGACATACCCATCCGTCAAAACCATGCTGTTGATAAACTTAAGCCTGATGGACAATAGTAACCTCGCATTCAGCAGGAAGAATGTGACAAATCTTGTGTTTGCACGGTTGGCTACATATCGTTCTAGCGTTATTGTCTTCAATCGAATCTCATGAGAAGTAAGAAAATCCCGATGCTTAGGAATCCACCGATTGGTTATAACTTTCTTACCCCGTCTTCTTGCCTAAATAGACATGAAGATTGAAAATAGTTAAGGTCTAAAAGAAGCGTGTCGAAAGAGCAACAGCTGAACGGTTAATTCTAGTACATTATATGCGGGCTTCCAATGTGTGTGAAATTATCACCTTTATATACAACTTCGCCAGACATGGAAAGCATTGCAGCAAGCCAATAATCTTGTTCAGATCAAAACTATTCATTTGGATATATAAGATCTTGACAGAATCCAACACCATTGATAGGCCATCCATGGAGAAACTCTTCATTGAGCATAGAACATAATATTAGTACAAAATGTGTACTCCAAGATGGCATATAAATTATGTGCAGAAATTTAAAATGCAGCTTATGGTTACAAGTGTAGATGATAATATAAAGTACCTGAAGAACCGTGGAGCCAAACACCATATTGAAATGAGCACAGAGATCATGCATTACACCCAAGGTCTCTAGTTTAGGCGCAGAGAGGACGGTTATTTGCAACGGTGAATAACTAGAATCAAGGATCAACCTTTGAAGTGAAGGGGCATCTTGGATGGTGAGCTGCCTTCCGTCAAAAGAAATTCCAATTCTTACAAGGTTAGGCGACTTTATTTGGAGATAACCGATTCTAACTGTGAAAACAAGCACCAAGCACTCCAGCGCAGGGCAACTGGAGTGGATGATGCTATGCAATGAGGCCTCCGATATACGAACCCGCACAAGTGAAAGTTTCTTGAGAAATGGGAGTCGAAGGTTTAGTACCAGATTGTCTGGGAGGTAGCACTACGCAAAGGTGGCGGTGTGGAGAGAGGACGAAAACCCCGAGATGGACATCGGTGCTGAGGGCACAAGTTCATGGCTTTCGGTATGTGGTATGTGATTTCCAGGGGAATAGTAGAAATCAAGCAGCTGTAGTTCTGTGAATTCAGGGGATTCCAGCCAGGCGTCCACCGTGCAGGGCATGGTATGCTTGCTGAGGTAGCATGACGGGATGCAGAGGCTTTGAATGGAGCCCTGGTGGGAGGAGATGATGGCTCTGGGGATTTCAAAATCATTGAAGAGAGATAGCTGACGACAGTTGAGATTAAGGGGAACGACGCACCATAGAGGGTGCCACCGAATTGAGGGACTTGGGTGCGGCAGGAATCCTTGGTGGGGAGAAGCGAGATGATCTCCCCAAGGATGGCGTCCGGGAGATCACTGATGCGGTCCACCTGAGATTCTATGGGTCCCTGGGATCCAGTGGGGGCGGGGTCGCCGCTTATCCCCACGCTGCCGGGTGCGGGATCTACAACAGGCGTCGCCACCGACAGGAGCCTCATCTTCTTGGCGTTGGGGTCAGCCGACTCCATTTTCCTCGAGGGCGTCGCGTCGTGCTCATAGATTTGAGCAGATTAACGAATGACGAGCCTAGTTGTAGAGCGAGCGAAGAAGAAGGGGAGATGGGGGTTCTCTGTAGGAGTGAGGAAGAAGGGGAGCTGGGGTTTTCTGTAGGAGTGAGGTGAGGAATTTGGGGGTACGAGTGGAGCGAGCTGACGTGAGGTGGGTTGGAGCGAGGAGGAAGAAGAGCACCCAGGTTTTTTTGGGGGGGGGGTGTGCTGGGTGTGGGTAGCGCCTCTCATTCAGTAAATATATGGGCTTTTGAATTGATATTACTATTTAATAGTGTGGATGGGCTGTTTTGTCTTGGGCCCCAAGAAACAATTACTACTAGTATAGTGGAGATACTTTACAGCTACCCAGAAAAACAATTACTACTAGTACAGTGGAGACACTCTACCGCTTCTAGCTCCTCCTAGGTCATTGAAACGTCTCCCTCTACTGAATGCCGTTATACTTTTGTTCACCGACATGCGGGCCATGTAGCGCGCGGGCCCAATTGCCATCCACCAAATTAGAAGGCAGTATGCAGGCGGAGAGTCACCCCGGTCGTAGCACGGCAGTAACAAGCCGTCGTATCACAAAAGCCCACCTCCCTGCAGTCTAAGTTTGATAGACGAAGCAACCATCATTTCACTCTTCGCTAAATCCCCTTCTCCCTCACCATCTTCAAGAAAGGCAACACTTGCATCTGCCACTATTCCTCTCTCCGACCGAAGGGAAGGTAAGCGGATCCGTGATGTTGGTATATTTTCGTTCAGAGGAAAAAAAGAACTTTTGCAAAGCAGTAACCGATCCTCACTCTCTTTTTTGTTTCATTGTCATTGCAATTGTGTTTTCCTTTTAGTGGTCTCCTAGTATTCGTTAGTTTCATGATGGACCAAGGAGAACCAGGCAAAGATCTGCCGATATTGGAGCAGACGCGGGAGGCTGATCCCCACGAGACAGAGAGCTCCAAGAAGATGGAGGCAACCACCGAGGCGACCCCAGATACTGAGATGGTCAACGC
>NC_057800.1:685792872-685803734 GCF_018294505.1 Triticum aestivum | reverse complement strand
ATTTCCTTCTTTGCCGATCTCGATTGTGGTTTTTCATCTAAGTATGTGGTGATTTTTTTAGAAAAGGAAGTATGTGGTGATTAACAATGCAAAATTTTATTAGCTTTGATGCCATGCTATACATAGTGGTTTAAATAACTTGTGTTTCTTATACTGAAAAGTAATTCAGAATTTGTTTCTGTTTCAATTAGAGACCTGATGCAGACAAGGATTGTGTGGTTGTACATGTCACTTGCTATGAGGCGGACGACCTGAATATACGCACTGGGAAAACAGAGTTCTTAGGCTGTTGGATCCTGGAAGCCATTTGCGATTATACCAATGAAGAGTTGTATTCCGGCCTCACTATTGTCAGGCATGTTGTCCAGGGTGTACTGAAGCACAAGAAGTTCAAAGCTACTCCTTGGTTTGTGAGGAATACTGTTCTTGTCAAGCTTACACCGGAAGATGACGTGGCATGCCTCCACAAACAAGTTTATTAGTGGCAAGGCCACAAGGTTGTCTTCATGAAGGTTCACAGGATTGAGCTGCTGCGGGACGTCCTCGATGATGTTCATGGCAAGGTCCGTCTTGTGTCCAGCCCACATTAGATCGAGGCATGAAATAGTTGCCCCAGCTAGTGTTTAATAGTAGTTTGGATTGTGTCTAATTATCCGAACCTTGCCTGTTATCGACCCCTCTGGGGCTAGTACTCTGTTTGAATCCGTCTATGGGAACTGTTGCTACTTTTGTGTGCCCGTGAATCATGTGAGAACCATCGTAATTGTTGCCGAAACAGATGCGTCCTCACTAGTTTTTTCATGAATATGGCATGGTAAGACATAAGTTGTCACAGTTTATCATACGAGCAGTGTGTGTTTTGATGAAATAGAGCACTCGTTCGAGAACCATGCACCGACATATACATAAGTACTTGTAAACACTGTTGGTGCTACCCCACTTGTAAGCAGTTGTGCAAAACACGGCACATTGGCTCAGCTCGCTTCAACACTAGGCTATCGACCAGCGAACAATCAACAATCTGCTGTCTGACATATAAGCAACTATGTATCTTGTTACAGTGGTTCATGCAGTTAATTGAGGCCACAATGTAATAAATTCCAAACATTCACACTCTAATCCAGCGCTCATGTGGAACACTCACATTAAACTCGTCTTCATAAAAAACTTGAAAAGCATAAGTTAAGCAATTTTATACATCTCAATGATTCATAGAACATAACAAACATATACTAGTTCACAACAAAAGACAAAGTTGTGAGAAGGTTTGCAAATCAGGAAAAAACAAGTAAGGCTTCTCTCTGAGCAAAGGGCCTCTTGGCAGGCTTAAATTTCCTGGAGTTCACTCTGGTTTTTTCTTGTTGCCACCATTCAGGGTTAGGTTCTCTCATTCCAGAATTACCAATTATAACTGTGGTCTCAGCTGGAATGCTGAACTGAACCATGCAGTGTACTGACCCGCTGAAAGTCTTGTGCATTCCACTAAATTTAAGCACCGCTATTTGCAGAAATAAGCAGACCACAATGCCTCTTATCCGCGCACCTGTCAAAAAACCGCCGTGCAGCCGTGCCAGCTAGTCCTTGATCCATGGATGAACTGGTAGAAAGTGCATTCCGGACTAGGATGCAGTTCTTTTTGCTTATCCCTGCACTGCAATCAGGAAGTAAAATGTACGAATCAGCTTCTTTTAGATTGCGTTGGTCATTCTACCTTAGTTACTACCAATGTAGGGATACCTTGAAGACGGGAGGTTAGACGACGGGAACGAGGGATAGCCATCTCATTTTGCGCAGTTGTACTAAAACTGAGGTGTGTGCTTTTGATTGCACGGATAGAAACGATGCGGAGACAGACATCCCAAAACGATATGGAGACAGACATCCCTGTTTGCGCAAATACAAAATACGGTTATTTAAACAGTGACATATATTACTACTTTCCCCCTTTTCCTCTTAGAACCAAGTCCTAGATTCATGCTACAGCTTTCCCACTTTCTTGCCTGTTTGAACCAACACTTTGAGTCGACTGTATGAACTAGCTTTACTTCTAATAATAGTAGAAGTCTAGGTGGCTTTGGAATAGCGGACGGAAGTAGAAAAGGATCCACACGAAGGGAGCTGGGGCCGTAGAGTAAGGCAGGTTTCGAAGGAATATATACCTGAGGGTCGTCAGCATGTGGCAAAGACAGCGTCAGGAGGCCGCATCTTGGCCACAATACCGCAGGGAGGAAGAAGGGGTCGGAGGCCCTCCTGAGCCGGCGCTCTCTCGGAGAGAACGGCACGGTCGCCGATCGGGACACGCGGGCAGCCGTTGGTCTCCTCCCTCACCGCTGATGATAGCATGAACGATGCACCTACACCCCTGCCCCGGTCGAGGTTGTCTGGCCAGATTTGTGACCAGCCGTGAGCTGAGAGAGAGTGTGGCCACCTATGTGTTGCTTAGATCTGGAGAGCATGAGAGAGTGAACGAGAGGAACCCTAGTAAAGCAAGCACTAAGGCTCCTGCTTTTATATATAGTGGAGTGATTTTGTTGTACCAGTTTCAAAAAAATGCGCTCCTACGTGTACCCGTGAGTGGGGTGTGAGAGAACTAGTGCATGCGTGTACCGCTTCTCTTTGTGAGAGTACAATATACTATGCCCAAAGAACGTTCGCCGCAAGAGTAATAGCGTAAGTGTGTGACGTGTGAGCTAAAATAAAATGTGTGCACCATCTTTTGTTTTTTAGAAGTCCTGAGGGTAGGGTGTGAAGAGCACATATGTGCGTGACGTCTACCTGTAGATAGACGGTGGGTGCGATGTGCGAGTCTGCGAGAGGACTCGGGAGAGTCGTGACTCGTGAGGGTGCGTGTGCGTGAGAGAGAGGGGGGCACGTATCAAAGCAATGCATGTGTCCGTAAATCATTATCCGACAAACGTTTGCCACAAGCCTTTTAATGACGAACGCCGTAAGAACCATTAGATCGGCATTCGACAGTGTCAGTTTTTCCATGTCATTTAACAGAACAGCCACTCCTACACACAAATCTTCCACGTGAGTGTTAGCAACTGCCGTATGCTCCCTCCATTCCGAAATGCAGTGCATATAGATTTATTGAAAATTCAAATCTCGCAAACTTTTACCGAGTTTTCGTGTACCAAATTGCACATCTAGAATACCATGTATATATCATTTCATTCATCTTCGAGAGGTAACTATAAAGATGGGTGAGGAGTCTACAAAGGAAGACCATCGTATCACCCGCAGGAATTTCAAGCATCCTTTAGTGTCGAGGAATATCATAGGAACTCTATATGATATGATTTTTATAGGATTATTTCCTTTAGAGCCAATTGGTTCATAGGAATAGATTCATATACTCCACATTTCAAAGGAAATAAACATGATATCATTTCTATAGCTTTAGAGCCACTTGGTTCATATGAATGGATTCCTATACTCCCTTAATTTCAAAGGAAAATAAACATTAGCATATATTCAATAGAAAAGTTCCTATGATATGAACCAAATTACATCTCTTTTCTAATCCCTCCTCATAGGAATTGAGATACATGTCATCTCTATATTCAATAGAAAAGTTCCTATGATGTGAACCAAATGACATCTCTTTTCCAATACCTACTCATAGGAATTGAGATGCTCCATGTCATCTCTTTCCCTACAACTTCCATGTATACATCTTCTATTCCTAAATAGATAGTACAACCCACTAGTAGCTTTTTTTCCAAAACATGCAACTATGGCACAAGAACTATATAGTGTGCCAATAACTTTGAAAGATGGTCGTTGGATGAAGCTAACCCGATAGTGCAGAGATAGGAAAATCCGAGCACTACTGGCCGTTGGATATCATCAACATTCCACCAGATCTGCCACATGTACAATTTAGAAGACTCCATGGTTGAACTTAAGCATAATGCACAAACCTCAAAACACAAGCACTTCTCCTTTGTTCTAGAATCTTCTGTATGATAATTGATTATTTTTTCTAAATGAATTGCCATTATTTGTTTTTTACTTTATGATTTACAATGCACAACCCCATGAATCTTAACATTTTTATAAAACTAATTGATTTTGAATGAGATGAACTATAAGAACTAAACGAACATCTACACCATGCATATATGACTCAAAGCTTTACATGCTATAGTGTGTATTTATTCATAATTTGGTTTCGAAATCTCATGCATTCAATACATGTGTACCTTACTAGTTTTGAGTAGAGTAGCAAATTTCATGCGGCCCCGGGTATATCAAAATGCAGGGCCCATGCATCATTGCCTTTCGGTCGAACCTACGTCCACAATTTTTTGTACGTACTATATCTCCACTGGTCCCTGAACCCAAAATGCTGCCTCATTCCCGTAAAACCAAGCAGCCCACACATATTTAAGGCATCGACTCGAACCCGTTTACAACGACGTGGCCCCGCACGCCGTAGTACTCCTATAAACCCTACCGCCGCACTCATCATCGGTTTTCTTCAAGAGGACGAGGGAGAGGCCGATTTGTAGTGGAGGCGCTTTCAAAAAAAGGATTTGTAGTGGAGACCCCTACCCTAGGGTGCCCTAGGTAGCTGCCGCATGCATCAATGTTTTCTCTTTTCTTTATGCTCTTGTGCCCTAGAGTGAAATGATGGTTGCTTCGTCCGTCCAGCTTAATGTGGGAAAGGTGGGGCTTTGTGATTTGACCCCTCATCGCTCATTTTCTACTACTGCGGCACTACGACCGGGGTGCCTCCAATTCCAACCGCTGCTCTGAACTGTAATTTGGTGCATCGCACGTGGAACAAGACGGTGGATGAGCCACATGTCATCCAAAGGGGTCCTGTTAAGTGTGTCGCTATTTCGTGTGTGGACTGACCCTACTTGAGTTGCTACGCCAACACGACAGGAGCAGCCTACAACTTGGTTTTGCTCCTTGGTGAATCCCGACTATATTGATCTAAAAATATACGTGCTGAACTACCCTCTCCGTCTCGGTTTTTTTATTTTTAGGCGTCTCGGTTTATAGGGCCTGCACGTAGTTCTAGGTCATCCATTTGACTAACTAAATATGAGTTACTATGTCACAAAAGTATATCATTGGGTTCTTAAGCGGATGTAGTTGTATTCAAAAGTCGAGGGCGGGGCTTTTCCTGCGTGGTAGGCAGGGCAGTTCCACCTAGTCGGTTCGACAGAGACGCGAGAAGACGAGGGAGTAGGCTGCTGCAAACGTAGGGCTGTGTGATTTGACAGCGAGTTACTGCTGGACAGGTGGGGCCCCGTGATTTGACTTGCCATTATCATTTTAACTGCGGCACTACGACCGGCGTGAGTCTCCCAGATTCCTGACCACCTCCATACAGGTGCCTCTCCCAATGCTCCACCATGTAGTAGAGGCTAGCTCTTGCATGAGAGCCCACTTCTCCACTTTTTCCTTGCCTCTCTTTCGTCCACATATGCAAAAATGCCATGTAAAGCGCACTATTGTACTTACTTTTACTTGCTCCTACAGGTGCTTAAGCTTGCCACATAGGCATAAAGTCTGATGTGGCAAGTTAATCAAGAAGAGAGAGACTAGTTTGGTGATCCAAGGAAGAAACGGTGCTAAGCGTGTGTACCTAGGTGAAAAGACAATTTTGAGTCTATAGCTAATTAAATGAAGCAAACTTAGCAATACCATTTCATTGGAAGTGGTCACTCCTTGGCAAATGCAATAAATACTAGTACTCCCTGTGTCCCATAATATAAGAACGTTTTTGGCACTACACTAGTGTCAAAACCGTTCTTATATTATGGGACGGAGGGAGTACGAAGAAAGAGATAGATAGAAGTAAAAGAATACACTTATAGCCAACCTTATACCAAAACCTTGTTGTAGTATGAGTGACTAAGTGATTACTATGTGTGACATGCCAACATCAGATAGCCTAACGCACCGTGTTAAATCTCCAAGGGCGCGACCGCATGAGCGACACGACGGTCGTGGTAGGCGCGACCACGATACGGGTTGCTGGCAGCCCTTGGATCTGAGATCAAACGGTCGCATGCTAAGTTGCTGAAAATTTGTAGAATAACCCTCTAGGATAGGATATTCACCCATAGGTCTAGTCACCCCATGCAACCGTTCGATCTTAGATCCAAGTGCTCTCGGAAGCCCGTATCATGGGAGAATGGAAAGCCACTACCGTGCCGTTCGCACGCTGGCAGTTCGCTCCTACTCGTCCCCGCACGTCCTTCAATACTACGGCGGTTCGCTCCTAGTCGTCCCGTCCATTCACATTACGGCAGTTCCACTAATCCTAACCCTCCTCCCAAATCCATGGCGTCCCAAATCTCCACGATCGGTAGTGAGTACAAGGTTAGAACCATCACCGGCAATGAGTTCGACGTCATCTACACCCGTTCTTCCGCGACGGTGAAAGGATGCCTTTCTCGCTTTAGACGCATGTTCGAAAACTTAGATGATGAGTGGGTCGCTGGGCTAGATGTTGAGTACACCACAGTCTTGGGATGAGAGAAGGATCTAAAGGACGAAGAGAGGAAGAAGCCCGCCGTGATCCAGGTTTGCGTACATAACGTTTGCTTGGTCTACCACATATGCCATGCCGACGTTGAGTGCCAGGATTTTAAGAACTTCCTCAAGGACAAAACAGTGAAATTCGTTACTGTAGACTTTAAGAACGACAAAGAAGTCCTGGGTCGGATCGGCCTCGTTGTAGGCAACCCCTTCGAACTCCAGAAGAATCAGCTGGTGCCCTCTCGTCAGCCTTCAATGCTGACCCTGGCAGGAGCCATGGTTCATCCTTCGTACGGTAAACTAGAGAAACCTCCATACACGTTTCATCGTCATGCATGGCAACGAAATGTACTAGATATAGACCACATCCACTACGCTGCAATGGATGGTTACCTTTGCTTCAATATCTACAAGGGTTGGATGAAGAGCAACAGCCAAGTGTGCGGTTCAAGCAAAGAAGTATCGGCTAAGAGGAAGAGGGACAAGGACGAAGTCGAGGACGTGGACGAGGACTCCGAGTAAGGTGGCAGTGTCGTTGCTCATGGTGGTTCTAAACTTCTAATGCAGTGTCTACCAGATTAGTTGCATAGTTTAATTTCAGGTGTGCTTAGTTTAATTTGAGGGATGTGTTGTGCTGAGCCCCCAGCAGAACTATGTTATGTTTCTTCTCGTTACTTTAACTCTTCAGTATGTACATACTACTAGTATTTCTTTAATAGAATTTAGCACCCCAATTAAGCACGTACTACTTTTTTAATAGTACTATATGCATAATTTGGCGATGAGCGCTCTCCATATGTACCGCCTTTTCTTTAATTTCAATTTTTGCTCCATGGCGCAATCCATCGGTAGTACTACTGTACAAAAGTATACATTTTTTAAAAGGCTAGAGTACTGTTCATCACATATATAGCCAGTTAAATTCTCAACCTAGAACGACGTGCATGCCATGTAGTAAACCGATACGGAGGAAGTATAGTAAAAATGAGGTGATTTTACCGAGCGATCGGCGGGGGAGCATGGCCTGTCATGCGGTCCCACGTGTCATGATGTACCAAGGCGATGCGCGTGTCCCTCTTGAGGCAGAAGCAATACTAGTATGTGGTTTGAGATGATGGCGAACCGAAGTGTGACATAATGGTTGCTTCGTCCGTCTGGGAAGGTGCGGCATTGTGATTTGACGTCTCATTGCTCATTACTACTACTAGGCCGGTACGAGTGTGGTGCGCCGCCCTGCTGTTCTGCACTGTTATTTGGTGCTTGACACGTCGACCCGGTTGCTATATGTCCCACATGTCGGTGACATGAAGTACATAATTCATTAAAGGGAGCGTCGACGGAGGAGTATACTACAGAATTCATGAAAGGGAGCGACTTAGTTTTGGAAAAATCTATTTTTACGGAGTACGTACCCACTAGGGTTTATAGGGTCATCTAAAAAACATCAGTTTTTTCGTTTGATAAGTCTCAATTCTACTATACTAGTAGTAGTACCATTACATGTTGGATTTCGAGGTGCGTTAGATCACCCGACGCAAGCAGTGTCAAGAGGAAACTAACCAATGCATGTACAAGTTCATGGAAATTTAGTGGTCGTTCATGCATTCGTTCTAATTAATGCCTCGGTAAACATAAATTCTTGAGAAAACTAGCGTACTAATTACTTGTGCAAACTACGAAATTAATTCGACCACTCACCATCTACCTTGGTTGGAGAGATTTTGAAATTGAGCCATAAACTGGAAAGGAGGGAGTAGTAACTTTTGTCTCGATTACTATTTGTGGCCTTGTATTGATGCAAAATGTATTTTTTATAGGGGCCTTGTATAAGTAAATGGAGGGACTACTAACCAAAGTACGTAGTAGGGCGAGGAGTAAACGGAGGGAGTAGTAAAATTTTCTCCTCGTGCTGCGAGCCACCGCGCTCGTGGGCGAGGGAGCGGGCGTAAGGCGTAGTAAGCAAGCTTCACCTCATCCTGCGAGCCACCGCACCCGTGGGCGGGGGAGACGGCGTACTAAGCAAGCTTCTCCTCGTTCTACGAGTTGATGGGACACATCAAAAGTACTCCAGTGTATAGAGCCTTGCCTCTAAGGTAGGCCCCACATGGTTTGCCTCTTTTTTTAATTTAACGTAACGCATCAAGTCGCAGTTTGTTTGTTCACCCGTGGTAGACGATCCTCCCTCCACCAAGTGGACAACCAGTACATGTGCCAAATTACCACATGGGCTGCCTTTTTCGTACAGAAATGAGCTCCACCGTGTACCCGCGCGGGTGAGGTTGGGAAAGAGACGGGAGTACGTGCGCCGTGTGTGCACCTCTTCTCTTCGTGCACGTCCCCCACCTACGTGGGCGTGTGTGAGAGAGATACAAACCTAGACATAATGTGCCGTCCATCCCCATGCCTCCGCCCAGTCCGACCACCAGTCACCACCACGCCCCACTCCTCCTCACCTTATCTCTCATCTTTCTCCCTCCATTTTTATATACAAGGGGCCACTATCAAAATTACAATTTGCAGATATACAAGGCCACTAACACTAATCGATCCAATATTAATGGTGATTGCCTCATGGTACTAGCAAAGGAGGACATTAATTATCCCTTGCATGCATGCGGGAGTTTGTAAAAAATGCATCTTGATGTTCCGTGCACTGCACGGGCATCTTGCTAGTCCATGAAAACAACACATGGCAAAATTCCACGACGAACAAGGGATTTGAATCTGTTGGGAGGGGCTGTTTGGATCTTGCCTGGGGTAGCCAAAATATTGGCGACTACTTCGCCATGGCCGGCACCGGCTCGAGTTCATCCTAACATTCCCCTCTTCTGTGGAGCCCATGCGGGGTCAACGAAGGTCCACGCAACAAAAGGATCTGGCAAGACACCTGCTGTGTACGTCGGCGTCACCTCCGCGGTGGCCTTCATGGGACCCAAGCGGCGGCGGCCTCCCGTGTTCTACTTCTCCTCGATGATGGCGGCGGACGCGGAGGCGCTGGCCACTGACTTTCCGCTCTCCGTGCACCCGGCTTCTGTCGCTGCTTGCATGGCGTGGCCGCCGGCATGGGAGTCTCGGCCACAGAAACGGGAGATGCGGTACGAGGCGGCGGCGTGGACGACAGCAACGACGCCTGTGCGCCGCTCCTTGTCGAGCTGGCCTGGAGCGACAAGTTGCTGAACCATGCGCCGGCTTGGGGCGGCAGCTGGCTCCGTCGGGCAAGGGGAGGGTGGTGGATCAGCAAGCTGCAAAGCTCGTATCCGGCGGGCTACCCAAGTGGCTTGGATGCGGAATAACTACTCTTTGTAAGCCATTGTAAGAGTGGACAAAATGGTGGAGGAGATAGGGGAGCGGCGGAGGTGTGCGATTCTTGGCCGGCGTCTGGCCTCATTTAAATAGGAGATTAAATAGGAGCTGACAGGAGGAGCTCGTCCGGCGTTGCGTTTAACACCAGCCCGGTCATGAACGAACGTGTGTCCAGAGTGGGTTTCTCGGCTTCCACATGGGCGGGTTTCATGGAGGCATTTGAATGCGGCACGAAGGCGTGTTCAGCCAGGCGTGCCGCGAGTGGCGCCCTCGACTCTGACCTAGGACACCGCGCCGTTCTTCCACTGACGTGTGGGCTCTTTGGGTGCATGGCCGGCATGTCAGTGACCCAACGCAGGTAGCGCACAGCAGAGGAACCTTTGGTGGGCCAGGGCGGTCAGAAGCGGGCATTTCATAAACCGATGATTGTTCATTGAGTGTGACGTCATACTTTTAATGTAGATAAGCTTACTATGTTGATAGCCCGTTCGATACGTTGTGATTCATAAAGACCGCTGCAAACATCAATGTTCTGCTTATCACAGATAAGATTGATTAATACCCGTAACAATCCATGTCCTTAACAAAGGGTGCATGCACGTATAGGTTGAGCGTGTGTCTTGCGTCGTGTGCTGTGTGCATGCAGGCATGCGAGTGTTGCGTCATGCAAGGGTACGTTTCAGTGTTGCATGCATGGGTGCGTACGTGCGTGTGTTCGTGAGTGCATGTGTATGTGTCGGTGTTGCACGCCAGCATGCGTGCGTGTGTACATGTCAGTGTTGCACTCCTACATGCATGCGTGTCTTGCGTGCATGTGTATGTGCGGGGTGAGGCTACACGTCAGTCAACTGGCTTTTTCATCTCTGGTCATTAGATTTTCCAGCCGTTGGATACGAAATCAAGGGCCTCCAGTTTATCATCAAACTCCACCCCCCCTGAGCCGCCAGCCACCACAGGCCGAACCGCAAGCCCCCGCCACCCGCGGCCGGCCCGCCCTCCCTGAAACTACTCCCCACCGCCGGTCCGCCGCCGCACCGGCCATCCCTCTAGCCCCC
>NC_057800.1:685786046-685792413 GCF_018294505.1 Triticum aestivum | reverse complement strand
CCCACCCCACCGCCCAATGAACGCCCCCAACCACCGGTGACTGCCAACCAGAGGTCTCACGACTTCGAATACCCACCGACCACTAATTTATTACCATTTCTGTCCTTCATATACGCGCTGACGGGTGGGCCCTATGGTAATGTGGGCTGCTGAATGTGGACCGTTTGACTAGTCAATTGATCGTGTTATCAACAAATTACGGAGCTGTATGGTGAGCCAGTGACCGTATGATCACCCTAAAATGTACTCCTATTTTATTAACACAGTACAGACTCAAACTACCATTTCTTTCTTTCATATACGGGCTGACAGGTGGGCCCCACGGTTACGCGCCCCGATGGTGCAACACTAGTTGCGCCGCGTGGAACGTTTGACTGGTCAATTGATTGTGTCATTAACAAAATGCAGAGTTGTACGGGTGAGCCAGTGACCGTATAATCATGATATGTATTTGTTTAACACGGTATAGACGCAAGGGCTCATATATATGCGCAAGCACTCACCGCTATAAGCGCACACACGCGAACCCTACCCCTATGAGCACCTTCGAGAGAGTGGGCCAGCATATATGATCTTGAGATTTTACAAAGTCACCATAGGTGCCTCGTAGTCGAGTGGAACGTCTCCTCCCACTGAACGTACATCGCCGGAAAATACTGAAATGAACACAAGATGAACGCGAGCACCGGCACTTTAACCTTGGTGGGCTCGAGAAACCACTGTCCTCTAACCATCCAACCACATGTTGGTTAGCACGACAAAATGTATGTGGTGACCGTGATGAGCTTATTCTGAAGTCCAGTGACCATATTGTGCTTTCGCTTCAAATACAATGACCGTAAGTGTCGTCAACAAAATATGGAGCACGCCTCAAATGCAAAGTCCATCAGTGTCATCAACAAAATATGGAGACGTATCGTGAGCTAGATACCGTTGTACTATTGTATATGCTTATTTTCTTAGTGGCCGATTGCGTGTGTGGTGTGGTGGGCACATCATTTCTAGTTGTGGTGGGTCAACATGAAGACTCATGGGTCGGTTCCATCCTACGCCACATATAGGTTGGACCGAGACGTGTTATATGAAGACCCATGTGGAGGACTCGGCGTACAACACGAAGCTACCAGAGTCGCGGAGGACTCTATCCCCACTGGTGATAAGCCGACTATATATGATTTGTAACCCTAGGCCCTTAGTATGTTATACAATCTTGGGGGCTAGTTCGTCGATAGTATACACACACGCACAATGCTTGGTATTCACGTGTACTTTGTACACACCCCTATCACTAATATACAGTACCAGGAGCAGGCTCTTTCTTCAACTGCAATTGAATTCTAGCATGTGCATGTGTTTATTTCATATTATCGATCCATAGATTGAGAGCGGTTTGAAATACAGGCAATGGATGCTTTTGTAATTCATATATAAACATTAATTAGTGCACTCCATGTTGTTAGTGTGAAGCACTTTATACATTTGTCACTTGCATGGATACATTCCAAATTTCTAGCTACGAAATAGAATACATGTCGAATTCAACATAAAGGGGGTTTCAAATATTCGAATTCATAGGAAGTGCATTCATCTATTTGAACCCGAGATAATGGGATTTGTAAATCAGATGTAAAAGGGGACATCAATCTTTGTTGTGAGTTTGAACATGCTATATATATATTCATACGCATATCTAACTTTTTTTTGCAACCAAGGAGATTATATCTGGAACCATGCATTAACTGAGGTAAGTTGCATATTTTTTAATATGTACTTGTGTACAATGTATGTTCAAATGTACCCCCTCCATTCCAAAATAATCGTAGATTTAGGATTTCCAAGAGTAAAGATTTGTGAAGTTTGACAAATCCTGAAAGTTCAATTCAAGAGAACCGAAAACGTTAATGCTTCTGCTCCCAAATATTGAACGAAGCGCCAAATAGGCCTCTGGTCACCCGAAACTGCGCGAGACTAATGTTTTGGTGGTAGGAAATTATTGTCCTAACTCTGGCCCGTGTAGCCTATCGGCCCGATGTCCAAAGGTCTAAACCGGGGTAGGTTTGTAACTTCACCAAGATGCCATAGAAGCATTCATACGCCGTGGGCGCCTACCCATGCGCTCGGCAGAAATCTATCCCGCCCACATTTGGGACACCTGACATGACTGTCCTACCCCCAACCCGCAATATGTCCGAAATTTTAGATGGGGGCAAAGTTTGTAACTTCCCCAAATTTGAAACAAGCGTGCATCAAACCGAAACATTGTTCCCCCTTAGTTCCCCGCCTCCCTCCGTTTCCCCATTCATACTCCGTGGGCGTGAAAATGCCCTCTCCACTAGCCGCGAAACCCCAGCCTCCTCCGTCCTCCACCCTATAGCGGCCAATCCACCGCCGCCCTCCTCCATCACGCCGGAGCCGGTACCCCGACTTCATCGTCCAACGCAACCGCAACCACAACGCCCTCAAGGACTTAGTAGCTGAAGCCGAGGCAGAGCTGCCTCCACGACGCCGACGCCGACGTGTGCCATACCAGAACCACTCCGACCACGCCATGCTGCACCTCACTGTTGCGGCTCCACTGTCGCAACCGTCCACCGCACCGGAGCTGTTCCCACTACACCATCGTTCGCCGCCTCGGATCTGCTTCCCCGCCGCCGACAGACAGCCACTGCACCACACTCAACAACTTGGCCATGGGTTCGTCCAAGGCTGCACCGTCCTCCACAACTTCTGGTTTCCGGCGAACAACAAGAAGATCATCGGAAAAACAGAAGGAGGACACAGCACTGCCAGCAGAAAGAGGTACTCCTCTTCCCTTATTCGTGCAAATCTTACGTCTCCGCTCACACCGTATTCATCCCACGAAAGAAACTAGTTGAGCGCTTCTTACTGCATCTTCTTCGTGATACTAAATGCACAAGGTTTCCTCCCTTTTACTATTTCACCTTTGCTAGAGGTTAATAGCCTGCCTGGATTTCAATTCAGGGTCAGTCGAACCACAATTAAAAGAAGCATCACCCGCTTAGGCGCGCAGAGCACCTAGTCCACCTGTTCCCCGGGGAAGCGGGGTGTGGGGTGCTGGAGCTACTTGCGCTCGATATGGAGGTCGGCGAGGCTTGAATGGATGGCCGGGGGGGGGCAGTGCCAAGCACGGCGGTGCGGTGAGGTCGAGGGGAGGGCGCAGGCAGGGGAGGAATACTGGGCCGGTGGTCGCTGGTCTTTCGAGGAAGATCGTCAACACTGACTGGCTGGAGGTAGATGAAGGCGATCTGCCCATTCTTTGTACATTGGACGGTGCAGAAAAAATGGACTGACCTATTTGCTTTCAGTCAACTGTTATTTTCATAGAATCTTGTAGTAATTTAGTGTGCCATGCATGTTGTAGAGCTATCATATGTCTCCCGTCATTTATTTCTCACCGACCTGCTATCTGCTACCTTTACATTGTACTAATTGTGCACACACTTCACCCATACTCACACTATTGTTTTTTTATGCATGGGTATTTCAGACTCTGACGCGGTGTTGATGAATGCAGAAAAGAAAAGACAGAAGTCGCTCCAGTGTAATTCGAAGATAAGCACTAAGCATTCCAGCGCTCTAACGGGTGCAGTGTCAGTAGTTGGAGACAGTAAACGTACCCCTGCAGTTGATGGTCTCAATTGCCACACACAACCATCCCATGTGCTTGCTTTAACTTCCCGCTGTCAAATGTGGTTGCATGTTGCATATGGTGTCTAGCTTGTATTGCTTCCAATTTGGTTAAATTGCATCTGCTTACTTTACACATTATACCTTTGATAATGACATGCCTTCCTGTTTTCGATACATACTACATATGTCTATTAACCATGTCCGTACATCAAACTAATGCTCTTTTGTATCCCTCGTCAATCACTTATGATGAGACAGTCACCCGGGTGGGTTACTGTGAGACGCCATACTCGTGTAAAGAGTGCAGTGTCATCCTCCCCACATGATTCTCAAGAAATAGCAAGGCTAAATGAAGATAGTCAACGTAGCTCTCTAGTTGATCACCGCAATTCCCCCACACCACCATCGCAGGTGCTTGCTCTTACTTGGCAGTGTGATATGTGGTTGCATGTTGCATATGGTGTCTACCTTGTAATGCTTCTAATGAGGATAAATTGCATCTACTTAGTTAACACATGATACCCGTGAATATGACATGCCTTCCTGTTTTTGGTACATACTACGTCTTTCTGTTAACCATGTTCTTACATCAAACTACTTTTCTTGTGTATCCCTCATCAATGCTCCTAATTTGTTAAATTGCATCTCCTTAGCTTACACATTATACATGTGAATATGACACGCCTTCCTGTTTTTGGTACATACTACATCTGCCTATCACACCATGTTCTTACATCAAACCACTATTCTTGTGTATCCTGCGTCTATCGCTTATGATGAGACAGTGATACGTCTCCAACGTATCTATAATTTTTGATTGCTCCATGCTATATTATCTACTGTTTTGGACTATATTGGGCTTTATTTTCCACTTTTATATTATTTTTGGGACTAACATTTTAACCGGAGGCCCAGCCCAGAATTGCTGTTTTTTTGCCTATTTCAGTGTTTCGAAGAAACAGAATATCAAACGGAGTCCAAATGAAAATAAATCTTCGGGAACGTGATTTTCTCACCGAACGTGATCCAAGAGACTTGGACCCTACTCCAAGGAGTCAAAGAGGCGGTCACGAGGGTGGGGGGCGCCCTCCTAGGGCGCGCCCCCTGCCTCATGGGCCCCTCGATGCTCCACCGACGTACTCCTTCTTCCTATACATACCTACGTACCCCCAAACGATCAGAGACGGAGCCAAAAACCTAATTCCACCGCCACAACTTTCTGTATCCACGAGATCCCATCTTGGGTCCTGTTCCGGAGCTCCGCCGGAGAGGGCCGTCATCACAGAGGGCTTCTACATCATCATAGCCCCTCCGATGAAGCGTGAGTAGTTTACCTCAGACCTTCGGGTCCATAGTTATTAGCTAGATGGCTTCTTATCTCTTTTTGGATCTCAATACAATGTTATTCCCCTCTCTCATGGAGATCTATTCGATGTAATCTTATTTTTGCGGTGTGTTTGTTGAGACCAATTAATTGTGGGTTTACAATCAAGTCTATCTACGAATAATATTTGAATCTTCTCTGAATTCTTTTATGTATGATTGGTTATCTTTGCAAGTCTCTTTGAATTATCAGTTTGGTTTGGCCTACTAGATTGGTTTTTCTTTCCATGGGAGAAGTGCTTAGCTTTGGGTTCAATCTTGCGGTGTCCTTTCCCAGTGACAGAAGGGGCAGCAAAGCACGTATTGTATTGTTGCCATCAAGGATAACAAGATGGGGCTTTTATCATATTGCATGAAACTATCCCTCTACATCATGTCATCTTGCTTAAGGCGTTACTCTGTTTTTAACTTAATACTCTAGATGCATGATGGATGGCGGTCGATGAGTGGAGTAATAGTAGTAGATGCAGGCAGGAGTCGGTCTACTTGTCTCGGACGTGATGCCTATATACATGAACATACCTAGATATTCTCATAACTATGCTCAGTTCTGTCAATTGCTCAACAGTAATTTGTTCACCCACCGTAGAATACTTATGCTCTTGAGAGAAGCCACTAGTGAAACCTATGGCCCCCGGGTCTATTCTCTTCATATCAATCTCCATCACTTTATTATTCCTTTGCTTTTTTACTTTTCACTTTGCATCTCTATATCAAAAACACCAAAAATATTATCTATCATCTCTATCAGATCTCACTCCCGTAAGTGACCATGAAGGGATTCACAACCGCTAATCGCGTTGGTTGCGTTGAGCTATTGTTTTGCGTGGGTACAAGGGACTTGCGTGTAGCCTCCTACTAGATTTATACCTTGGTTCTCAAAAACTGAGGAAAATACTTACGCTACTTTGCTGCATCATCCTCTCCTCTTCTTGAAAATCCAACGCAGTGCTCAAGAGGTAGCAAGAAGAATTTCTGGGGCCGTTGATGGGGAGTCTGCGCAAAAGTCAACATACCAAGTACCCATCACAATCCCTATCTCCCGCATTAAATTAGTTGCCATTTGCCTCTCGTTTTCCTCTCCCCCACTTCACCCTTGCCATTTTATTCGCCCTCTCTTTTCCATTTGCCTTTTTCTCGCTTGCCTTGTTGTGATGGCTTGTCTTATATCTTCTCCGTTATCTCCTGAGAATGAAGTCTTAAATTTTAAACAAAGGGAGGGAGAAAATCTGAAAGACGCTTGGTATAGAATTTGCAATGCTCAAAACAGATCTACCAGGAAGCAATCTACTTCAGTTCTTCTTCGCAATTTTTATGTAGGTACTAGTCCTTG